>NW_026782292.1:0-162098 GCF_031769215.1 Ylistrum balloti
ACAAACTAACGAGCATCAAACACGACCAGCTTCATATCACACAACGGAACCAACAGACAAACTAACGAGCTTCAAAAACATCCAGCTTCATAACACACAACGGAACCAACAGACAACATAACGAGCATCAAACACGACCAGCTTCATATCACACAACGGCACCAACACGTCCAGCTTCATATCACACAACGGAACCAACAGAAAAACTAACGAGCATCAAACACGTCCAGCTTCATATCACACAACGGAACCAACAGACAAACTAACGAGCATCAAACACGTCCAGCTTCATATCACACAACGGAACCAACAGACAAACTAACAAGCATCAAACACGTCCAGCTTCATATCACACAACGGAACCAACAGACAATCTAACGAGCATCAAACACGTCCAGCTTCATATCACACAACGGAACTAACAGACAATCTAACGAGCATCAAACACGTCCAGCTTCATATCACACAACGGAGCCAATAGACAAACTAACAAGCATCAAACACGACCAACTTCATATCACACAACGGAACCAACAGACAAACTAACGAGCTTCAAACACGACCAGCTTCATATCACACAACGGAACCACCAGACAAACTAACGAGCATCAAACACGACCAGCTTCATATCACACAACGGAACCAACAGACAAACTAACGAGCATCAAACACGACCAGCTTCATATCACACAACTTAACCAACATACAAACTAACGAGCATCAAACACGACTAGCTTTGTTTCATTAAACGGAACCAACAGACAAACTAACGAGCATCAAACAAGTCCAGCTTCATATCACACAACGAAACCAACAGACAAAATAACGAGCATCAAACACGACCAGCTTCATATCATACAACGAACCAACAGACAACTTAACGAGCATCAAACACGACCAGCTTCATATCACACAACGGAACAAACAGACAAACTAACGAGCATCAAACACGACCAGCTTCATATCACACAACGGAACCAACAGACAAACTAACGAGCATCAAACACGACCAGCTTCATATCACACAACGGAACCAACAGACAAACTAACGAGCATCAAACACGACCATCTTCATATCACACAACGGAACCAACCGACAAACTCACGAGCTTCAAACACGACCAGCTTCATATCACACAACGGAACCAACCGACAAACTAACGAGCATCAAACACGACCAGCTTCATATCACACAACGGCACCAACCGACATACTCACGAGCTTCAAACACGACCAGCTTCATATCACACAACGGAACCAACAGACAACATAACGAGCATCAAACACGTCCAGCTTCATATCACACAACGGAACCAACAGACACACTAACGAGCATCAAACACGTCCAGCTTCATATCACACAACGGAACCAACAGACAAATTAACGAGCATCAAACACGACCAGCTTCATATCACACAACGGAACCAACACACAAACTAACGAGCATCAAACACGACCAGCTTCATATCACACAACGGAACCAACAGGCAAACTAACGAGCATCAAATACGTCCAACTTCATATCACACAACGGAACCAACAGACAAACTCATGAGCATCAAACACGACCAGCTTCATATCACACAACGGAACCAACCGACATACTCACGAGCTTCAAACACGACCAGCTTCATATCACACAACGGAACCAACAGACAACCTAACGAGCATCAAACACGTCCAGCTTCATATCACACAACGGAACCAACAGACAAACTAACGAGCATCAAACACGTCCAGCTTCATATCACACAACGGAACCAACACACAAACTAACGAGAATCAAACACGATCAGCTTCATATCACACAACGGAAACAACAAACATCCTAACGAGCATCAAACACGTCCAGCGTCATATCACAAAACGGAACCAACAAACATCCTAACGAGCATAAAACAAGTCCAGCTTCATATCACACAACGGAACCAACAGACAAACTAACGAGCATCAAACACGACCAGCTTCATATCACACAACGGAACCAACAGACACTAACGAGCATCAAACACGACCAGCTTCAATCACACGAACCAACAGCTTCATATCACACAACTGACGAACATCAAACACGTCCAACTTCATATCACACAACGGAACCAACAGACAAACTAATCAGCATCAAACACGACCAGATTCATATCACAAAACGAAACCAACAGACAAACTAACGAGCATCAAACACGACTAGTTTTGTTTCACACAACTGAACCAACAGACAAACTAACGAGCATCAAACACGACCAGTTTCATATCACACAACGGAACCAACAGACAAACTAACGAGCATCAAACACGACCAGCTTCATATCACACAACGGAACCAACAGACATCAAAACGAGCTAAACTAACGAGCATCAAACACGACCAGCTTCATATCACACAACGGAACCAACAGACAAACTAACGAGCATCAAATACGACCAGCTTCATATCACACAACGGAACCAACATATAAACTAACGAGCATAAAAAAACAGCTTCATATCACACAACGGAACCAAGAGACAAACTAACGAGCATCAAACACGTCCAGCTTCATATCACACAACGGAACCAACAGACAAACTAACGAGAATCAAACACGACCAGCTTCATATCACACAACGGAACCAACAGACAAACTAACGAGCATCAAACACGACCAGCTTCATATCACACAACGGAACCAACAGACAAACTAACGAGCATCAAACACGACCAGCTTGGTATCACACAACGGAACCAACAGACAAACTAACGAGCATCAAACACGTCCAGCTTCATATCACACAACGGAACCAACAGACAACATAACGAGCATCAAACACATCCAGCTTCATAACACACAACGGAACCAACAGACAACATAACGAGCATCAAACACGTCCAGCTTCATATCACACAACGGAACCAACAGACAACCTAACGAGCATCAAACACGTCCAGCTTCATATCACACAACGGAACCAACAGACAATCTAATTAGCATCAAACACGACAAGATTCATATCACACAATGGAACCAACAGACAAACTGACGAACTTCAAACACGACCAGCTTCATATCACACAATGGAACCAACAGACAAACTAACGAACATCAAACACGTCCAGCTTCATATCACACAACGGAACCAACAGACAAACGAACGAGCATCAAACACGACCAGCTTCATATCACACAACGGAACCAACAGACAAACTAAGGAGCATCAAACACGACCAGCTTCATATCACACAACAGAACCAACAGACAAACTAACGAGCATCAAACACGTCCAGCTTCATATCACACAACGGAACCAACAGACAAACTAACGAGCATCAAACACGACCAGCTTCATATCACACAACGGAAACAACAGACAAACTAACGAGCATCAAACACGTCCAGTTTCATATCACACAACGGAACTAACAGACAAACTAACGAGCATCAAAAACACAGCTTCATATCACACAACGGAACCAACAGACTACGTTACGAGCATCAAACACGTCCAACGTCATATCACACAACGGAACCAACAGACAAACTAACGAGCATCAAACACGACCAGCTTCATATCACACAACGGAACCAACAGACAAACTAACGAGCATCAAACACGACCAGCTTCATATCACACAACGGAACCAACAGACAAACTAACGAGCATCAAACACGACCAGCTTCATATCACACAACGGAACCAACAGACAAACTAACGAGCATCAAACACGACCAGCTTCATATCACACAACGGAACCAACAGACAAACTAACGAGCATCAAACACGACCAGTTGCATATCACACACCAGAACCAACAGACAAACTAACGAGCATCAAACACGACCAGCTTCATATCACACAACAGAACCAACAGGCAAACTAACGAGCATCAAACACGACCAGCTTCATATCACACAACGGAACCAACAGACAAACTAACGAGCATCAAACACGACCAGCTTCATATCACACAACTGAACCAACAGACAAACTAATGTGCATCAAATACGACCAGCTTCATATCACACAACGGAACCAACAGACAAATGAACGAGCATCAAACACGACCAGCTTCATATCACACAACGGAACCAACAGACATCCTAACGAGCATCAAACACGTCCAGCGTCATATCACAAAACGGAACCAACAGACAAACTAACGAGCATCAAATACGACCAGCTTCATATCACACAACGGAACCAACAGCACAAAACTTCATATCACACAACGGAACCAACATCAAAAACGAGCTTCAAACAAGTCCAGCTTCATATCACACAACGGAACCAAGAGACAAACTAACGAGCATCTAACAAGTCCAGCTTCATATCACACAACGGAACCAACAGAAAAACTAACGAGCATCAAACACGACCAGCTTCATATCACACTACGGAACCAACAGCCAAACTAACCAGCATCAAACACGACCAGCTTCATATCATACAACGGAACCAACAGACAAACTAACGAGCATCAAACACGTCCAGCTTCATATCACACTACAGAACCAACAGGTATACTAACGAGCATCAAACACGTCCAGCTTCATATCACAATACAGAACCAACAGGTATACTAACGAGCATCAAACACGTCCAGCTTCATATCACACAACGGAACCAACAGACAAACTAACGAGCATCAAACACGACCAGCTTCATATCACACAACGGAACCAACAGACAAACTAACAAGCATCAAATACGACCAGCTTCATATCACACAACGGAACCAACAGACAAATGAACGAGCATCAAACAGGACCAGCTTCAAATCACACAACGGAACCAACAGACAAAGCATCAAACACGAGCAGCTTCATATCAACAACGGAACCCAGCTTCAAACACATATCATATCACACAACGGAACCAACAGACAAACTAACGAGCATCAAACACGACCAGATTTATATCACACAACGGAACCAACAGACAAACTAACGAGCATCAAACACGTCCAGCTTCATATCACACAACGGAACCAACAGACAAACTAACGAGCATCAAACACGTCCAGCTTCATATCACACAACGGAACCAACAGACAAACTAACGAGCATCAAACACGACCAGCTTCATATCACACAACGGAACCAACAGACAAACTAACGAGCATCAAACACGTCCAGCTTCATATCACACAACGGAACCAACAGACAAACTAACGAGCATCAAACACGACCAGCTTCATATCACACAACGGAACCAACAGACAAACTAACGAGCATCAAACACGTACAGCTTCATATCACACAACGGAACCAACAGACAAACTAACGAGCATCAAACAGCTTCACATCACACAACGGAACAACAGACAAACTAACGAGCATCAAACACGACAAGCTTTGTTTCACACAACGGAACCAACAGACAAACTAACGAGCATCAAACACGACCAGCTTCATATCACACAACGGTATCAGAAGACAAACTAAGGAGCATTAAACACGACCAGCTTCATATCATACAACGGAACCAACAGACAAACTAACAAGCATCAAACACGACCAGCCTCATATCACAAAACGGAACCAACAGACAAACTAACGAGCATCAAACACGACCAGCTTCATATCACACAACGGAACCAACAGACAAACTAACGAGCATCAAACACGTCCAGCTTCATATCACACAACGGAACCAACAGACAAACTAACGAGCATCAAACACGTCCAGCTTCATATCACACAACGGAACCAACAGACAAACTAACGAGCATCAAACACGTCCAGCTTCATATCACACAACGGAACCAACAGACAAACTAACGAGCATCAAACACGACCAGCTTCATATCACACAACGGAACCAACAGACAAACTAACGAGCATCAAACACGACAAACTAACGAGCATCCAGCTTCATATCACACAACGGAACCAACAGACAAACTAACGAGCATCAAACACGTCCAGCTTCATATCACACAACGGAACCAACAGACAAACTAACGAGCATCAAACACGTCCAGCTTCATATCACACAACGGAACCAACAGACAGCATAACGAGCATCAAACACGTCCAGCTTCATATCACACAACGGAACCAACAGACAAACTAACGAGCATCAAACACGACCAGCTTCATATCACACAACGGAACCAACAGACAAACTAACGAGCATCACACAAACACGACAAACTAACGAGCATCAAAACAGCTTCATATCACACAACGGAACCAACATACAAACTAATGTGCATCAAATACGACCAGCTTCATATCACACAACGGAACCAACAGACAAACTAACGAGCATCAAACACGTCCAGCTTCATATCACACAACGGAACCAACAGACAAACTAACGAGCATCAAACACGACCAGCTTCATATCACACAACGGAACCAACAGACAAACTAACGAGCATCAAACACGACCAGCTTCATATCACACAACGGAACCAACAGACAAACTAACGACCATCAAACAAGTCCAGCTTCATATCACACAACGGAACCAACAGACAAACTAACGAGCATCAAACACGACGAGATTAATATCACACAACGGAACCAACAGACAAACTAACGAGCATCAAATACGATCAGCTTCATATCATACAACGGAACCAACAGACAAACTAACGAGCATCAAACACGACCAGCTTCATATCACACAACGGAACCAACAGACAAACTAACGAGCATCAAACACGTCCAGCTTCATATCACACAACGGAACCAACAGACAAACTAACGAGCATCAAACACGCTTCATATCACACAACGGAATCCATCAAACACGTCCAGCTTCATATCACACAACGGAACCAACAGACAAACTAACGAGCATCAAACACGACCAGCTTCATATCACACAACGGAACCAACAGACAAACTAACGAGCATCAAACACGTCCAGCTTCATATCACACAACGGAACCAACAGACAAACTAACGAGCATCAAACACGGAACCAGCTTCATATCACACAACGGAACCAACAGACAAACTAACGAGCATCAAACACGTCCAGCTTCATATCACACAACGGAACCAACAGACAAACTAACGAGCATCAAACACGTCCAGCTTCATATCACACAACGGAACCAACAGACTATCACACAACAGAACCAACCGACATACTCACGAGCTTTAAACACGACCAGCTTCATATCACACAACGGAACCAACAGACAAACTAACGAGCATCAAACACGACCAGCTTCATATCACACAACGGAACCAACAGACAAACTAACGAGCATCAAACACGACCAGATTCATATCACACAACGGAACCAACAGACAAACTAACGAGCATCAAACACGACTAGTTTCATATCAAACAACGGAACCAAAAGACAAACTAACGAGCTTCAAAAACATCCAGCTTTATACCACACAACGGAACCAACAGACAAACTAACGAGCATCAAACACGACCAGCTTCATATCACACAACGGAACCAACAGACAAACTAACGAGCATCAAACACGTCCAGCTTCATATCACACAACGGAACCAACAGACAAACTAACGAGCATCAAACACGACCAGCTTCATATCACACAACGGAACCAACAGACAAACTAACGAGCATCAAACACGAGCATCAACAGACAAACTAACGAGCTTCAAACACGACCAGCTTCATATCACACAACGGCACCAACAGACAAACTAACGAGCATCAAACACGACCAGATTCATATCACACAACGGAACCAACAGACAAACTAACGAGCATCAAACACGACCAGCTTCATATCACACAACGGAACCAACAGACAAACTAATGAGCATCACACACGTCCAGCTTCATATCAAACAAGGGAACCAACAGACAAACTAACGAGCATCAAACACGTCCAGCTTCATATCACACAACGGAACCAACAGGCAAACTAACGAGCATCAAACACGTCCAGCTTCATATCAACGAGCATCAAACACGTCCAGCTTCATATCAACGAGCATCAAACACGTCCAGCTTCATATCGTATAACGGAACCAACAGGTAAACTAACGAGCATCAAACACGTCCAGCTTCATATCGTACAACGGAACCAACAGACAAACTAACGAGCATCAAACACGACCAGCTTCATATCACACAACGGAACCAACAGACAAACTAACGAGCATCAAACACGTCCAGCTTCATATCACACAACGGAACCAACAGACAAACTAACGAGCATCAAACACGTCCAGCTTCATATCACACAACGGAACCAACAGACAAACTAACGAGCATCAAACACGTCCAGCTTCATATCACACAACGGAACCAACAGACAAACTAACGAGCATCAAACACGACCAGCTTCATATCACACAACGGAACCAACAGACAAACTAACGAGCATCAAACACGTCCAGCTTCATATCACACAACGGAGCCAACAGACAAACTAACGAGCATCAAACACGACCAGCTTCATATCACACAACGGAGCCAACAGAAAAACTAACCAGCATCAAACACGACCAGCTTCATATCACACAACGGAACCAACAGACAAACTAACGAGCATCAAACACGACCAGCTTCATATCACACAACGGAACCAACAGACAAACTAACGAGCATCAAACACGTCCAGCTTCATATCACACAACGGAACCAACAGACAAACTAACGAGCATCAAACACGTCCAGCTTCATATCACACAACGGAACCAACAGACAAACTAACGAGCATCAAACACGACCAGCTTCATATCACACAACGGAACCAACAGGCAAACTAACGAGCATCAAACACGTCCAGCTTCATATCACACAACGGAACCAACAGACAAAATAACGAGCATCAAACACGACCAGCTTCATATCACACAACGGAACCAACAGACAAACTAACGAGCATCAAACACGACCAGCTTCATATCACACAACGGAACCGACAGACAAACTAACGAGCATCAAACACGACCAGCTTCATATCACACAACGGAACCAACAGACAAACTAACGAACATCAAACACGTCCAACTTCATCTCACACAACGGAACCAATAGACAAACTAATGAGCATCAAACACGACCAGATGCATATCACACAACGGAACCAACAGACAAACTAACGAGCATCAAACACGACTAGAGCATATCACACAACAAACACGTCAAAAACACATCCAGCTTCATATCACACAACGGAACCAACAGACAAACTAACGAGCATCAAACACGTCCAGCTTCATATCACACAACGGAACCAACAGACAAACTAACGAGCATCAAACACGTCCAGCTTCATATCACACAACGGAACCAACAGACAAACTAACGAGCATCAAACACGTCCTGCTTCATATCACACAACGGAACCAACAGACAAACATATCAACGAGCATCAAACACGTCCAGCTTCATATCACACAACGGAACCAACAGACAAACTAACGAGCATCAAACACGTCCAGCTTCATATCACACAACGGAACCAACAGACAAACTAACGAGCATCAAACACGTCCAGCTTCATATCACACAACGGAACCAACAGACAAACTAACGAGCATCAAACACGTCCAGCTTCATATCACACAACGGAACCAACAGACAAACTAACGAGCATCAAACACGTCCAGCTTCATATCACACAACGGAACCAACAGACAAACTAACGAGCATCAAACACGTCCAGCTTCATATCACACAACGGAACCAACAGACAAACTAACGAGCATCAAACACGTCCAGCTTCATATCACACAACGGAACCAACAGACAAACTAACGAGCATCAAACACGTCCAGCTTCATATCACACAACGGAACCAACAGACAAACTAACGAGCATCAAACACGTCCAGCTTCATATCACACAACGGAACCAACAGACAAACTAACGAGCATCAAACACGTCCAGCTTCATATCACACAACGGAACCAACAGACAAACTAACGAGCATCAAACACGTCCAGCTTCATATCACACAACGGAACCAACAGACAAACTAACGAGCATCAAACACGTCCAGCTTCATATCACACAACGGAACCAACAGACAAACTAACGAGCATCAAACACGTCCAGCTTCATATCACACTACGGAACCAACATAAAAACTAACGAGTATCAAACACGACCAGCTTCATATCACACAACGGAACCAACAGACAAACTAACGAGCATCAAACACGACTAGCTTTTTTTCACACAACGGAACCAACAGACAAACTAACGAGCATCAAACACGACTAGTTTCATATCACACAACGGAACCAACAGACAAACTAACAAGCATCAAGCACGACCAACATTGCATCACACAACGGAACCAACAAACAAACTGATGAACTTTAAACACGTCCAGCTTCATATCACACAACGGAACCAACAGACAAACTAAAGAGCATCAAACACGTCCAGCTTCATATCACACAACGGAACCAACAGACAAACTAACGAGCATCAAACACGTCCAGCTTCATATCACACAACGGAACCAACAGACAAACTAACGAGCATCAAACACGTCCAGCTTCATATCACACAACGGAACCAACAGACAAACTAACGAGCATCAAACACGTCCAGCTTCATATCACACAACGGAACCAACAGACAAACTAACGAGCATCAAACACGTCCAGCTTCATATCACACAACCGAACCAACAGACATCCTAACGAGCATCAAACACGTCCAGCTTCATATCACACAACGGAACCAACAGACAAACTAACGAGCATCAAACACGTCCAGCTTCATATCACACAACGGAACCAACAGACAAACTAACGAGCATCAAACACGTCCAGCTTCATATCACACAACGGAACCAACAGACAAACTAACGAGCATCAAACACGTCCAGCTTCATATCACACAACGGAACCAACAGACAAACTAACGAGCATCAAACACGTCCAGCTTCATATCACACAACGGAACCAACAGACAAACTAACGAGCATCAAACACGACTAGTTTCATATCACACAACGGAACCAACAGACAAACTAACAAGCATCAAGCACGACCAGCTTAATGTCACACAATGGAACCAACAGACAAACTAACGAGCATCAAACACGTCCAGCTTCATATCACACATCGGAACCAACAGACAAACTAACGAGCATCAAACACGTCCAGCTTCATATCACACAACGGAACCAACAGACAAACTAACGAGCATCAAACACGTCCAGCTTCATATCACACAACGGAACCAACAGACAAACTAACGAGCATCAAACACGTCCAGCTTCATATCACACAACGGAACCAACAGACAAACTAACGAGCATCAAACACGTCCAGCTTCATATCACACAACGGAACCAACAGACAAACTAACGAGCATCAAACACGTCCAGCTTCATATCACACAACGGAACCAACAGACAAACTAACGAGCATCAAACACGACCAGCTTCATATCACACAACGGAACCAACAGACAAACTAACGAGCATCAAACACGACCAGCTTCATATCACACAACGGTACCAGAAGACAAACTAAGGAGCATCAAACACGACCAGCTTCATATCATACAATGGAACCAACAGACAAACTAACAAGCATCAAACACGACCAGGCATCACACAAACACGTCCAGCTTCATATCACACAACGGAACCAACAGACAAACTAACGAGCATCAAACACGTCCAGCTTCATATCACACAATCACACAACGGAACCAACATATCACGCAACCAACAGACAAACTAACGAGCATCAAACACGTCCAGCTTCATATCACACAACGGAACCAACAGACAAACTAACGAGCATCAAACACGTCCAGCTTCATATCACACAACGGAACCAACAGACAAACTAACGAGCATCAAACACGTCCAGCTTCATATCACACAACGGAACCAACAGACAACCTAACGGGCATCAAACACGACCAGCTTGGTATCACACAACGTTAAGTTCGATCAGACTTTCTAATTTGCTTTATACACGACCTGCTTCCTTTCACACAACGGAACCAACAGACAAACTAACGAGCATCAAACACGTCCAGCTTCATATCACACAACGGAACCAACAGACAAACTAACGAGCATCAAACACGTCCAGCTTCATATCACACAACGGAACCAACAGACAAACTAACGAGCATCAAACACGTCCAGCTTCATATCACACAACGGAACCAACAGACAAACTAACGAGCATCAAACACGTCCAGCTTCATATCACACAACGGAACCAACAGACAAACTAACGAGCATCAAACACGTCCAGCTTCATATCACACAACGGAACCAACAGACAAACTAACGAGCATCAAACACGTCCAGCTTCATATCACACAACGGAACCAACAGACAAACTAACGAGCATCAAACACGTCCAGCTTCATATCACACAACGGAACCAACAGACAAACTAACGAGCATCAAACACGTCCAGCTTCATATCACACAACGGAACCAACAGACAAACTAACGAGCATCAAACACGTCCAGCTTCATATCACACAACGGAACCAACAGACAAACTAATGAGCATCAAACACGACCAGATTCATATCACACAACGGAACCAACAGACAAACTAACGAGCATCAAACACGACTAGCTTTGTTTCACACAACGGAACCAACAGACAAACTAACGAGCATCAAACACGACTAGTTTCATATCACACAACGGAACCAACAGACAAACTAACAAGCATCAAGCACGACCAACATTGCATCACACAACGGAGCCAACAAACAAACTGATGAACTTTAAACACGTCCAGCTTCATATCACACAACAGAACCAACAGACAAACTAACGAGCATCAAACACGTCCAGCTTCATATCACACAACGGAACCAACAGACAAACTAACGAGCATCAAACATGTCCAGCTTCATATCACACAACGGAACCAACAGACAAACTAACGAGCATCAAACACGTCCAGCTTCATATCACACAGCGGAACCAACAGACAAACTAACGAGCATCAAACATGTCAGCTTCTTACCACAACGGAACCAACACACAAACTAACGAGCATCAAACATGTCCAGCTTCTTACCACAGAACGGAACTAAGTAACAAACTAACGAGCATCAAACATGTCCAGCTTCTTAACACAGAACGGAACTAACAGACAAACTAACGAGCATCAAACATGTCCAGCTTCTTATCACAGAACGGAACTAACAGACAAACTAACGAGCATCAAACATGTCCAGCTTCTTACCACAGAACGGAACTAAGTAACAAACTAACGAGCATCAAACATGTCCAGCTTCTTATCACAGAACGGAACTAACAGACAAACTAACGAGCATCAAACATGTTCAGCTTCTTATCACAGAACGGAACTAAGTAACAAATTAACGAGCATCAAACATGTCCAGCTACTTATCACAGAACGGAAAGAAATATAATACCCTAGTCTAGGGATACTTGTTAAGACCTAGTCTAGGGATACTTGTTAAGACCTAATTGGAGCTGAAGCCAGCAATCGACAAAATACTGGAACTTGTTAGCCAAGAACAGGCTAACATGACTACTGTTGTAAAGTTCAAAAGTTCATTCGTATGTTGTTTCAATTTGATGCACATTTTGATAAATTCCGAAAACGTCATCTCCTTCAAATGAAAAGTAATCAACTCGCATATAGAAATTGCATCAAATACTTTAACATTTAAATCACTTCGTTTTTCACCAACAAGTCTTAATGAAACTGCACCATTTTTCGTCTTCATCAAGCTTCATTATGCTCAGTCTTCATCAAACTCCTTTCTAAAAGTCTTCATCAAATTACATTTCTTCTAAGCCCTGCTAATGTTTTTCGATGCGATTACGTCACAATTTGAGGAAGCAGAGTAGCTAATGGCTTGTACTTGGAATGTGTTAGAACACCCTAGACAGATACAATCACACAATACAAGGCATAATTTAGAGTGATTTTAACCATGGAAATGTATTTATTTGATGTCAGTTCTGCTAATTTCAAGAAAGTGGTTTTTATTGATTGGAATATTTAGATTAGTTCTAATATTGTATTTAAGAACCGCTAAACGTAATATCTTTAATCTTCGTGGGAGATTACCTTTGATATGATTTGGAACCATCAATACAAACATAATGTACCTGTATGTCTACGAATCAGTTTGTGGTTCAGAAGTGGATCATTATCTTTTATTTTCATTAAATAGGCGGCAGTACTAAAATCCCTACTACTCCTATTGTGTCGCACGCATGCGCAGATCCAGTTCCGGAATGTCAGTGTAGATATCTTGACGAAGAACTATCGCTCTGTTCCGATGACAGCTTGAATATGTTTTGCTGTTACTACTGTAACAAGAAACGACACATATATACTTGTCCTAACAGCTATTGTGACCGGATTGAACAACCAGAATTCGACAGGTAATAAGTAACATTATTTAAATCATTACCCGCCACAATATCGTATACCATCGAATACAAATTAAGTGACAGATGTTACAATTACGCTATATACAAGGTATCGGTTTCATTTTTTTTTTTTTTTGGGGGGGGGGGGGGGGGGGGGTTGAGGAGGGAGAGTTCTTTTACCATTAAACTGTTTTTTGTTTCAGTTTATTGCTTGACGGCTTTGACAAATAAACTTCCCTGTCATAAATATGGAATTCCATTTTATAAGTGTTTTTTAATTTCTTTTTCTAGAGAAGGTGTACCTTGATTGTTATAATATAGAAGAAGGTGAAGGTCGGATTTAGAACCGGTGTATGAGAATCGTGATTGTTATATTACAGTACAAGGTGAAGGTCGGATATAGAAACGGTGTACAATAAAATAGATTGTTAAATTACAGTACAAGGTGAAGATCTGATATAGAAACGGTGTACAATAATTTGATTGTTAAATTACAGTACAAGGTGAAGATCTGATATAGAAACGGTGTACAATAATTTGATTGTTAAATTACAGTACAAGGTGAAGGTCAGATATAGAAACGGTGTACAATAATTTGATTGTTAAATTACAGTACAAGGTGAAGATCTGATATAGAAACGGTGTACAATAATTTGATTGTTAAATTACAGTACAAGGTGAAGGTGAGATATAGAATTTTATTGTATAAGTGTTTTTTAATTTCAGTACAATGCAGTAAGGAAATATTAATAAGATATATATTTTTTATTTGATATATATGTCGTACATATCAAAGTAAACCGAAATATATTATGGCTGTGGGTTGTCTTTCGTTATAAGGTCATTTCGCATCCAAAATTTCGGTCAGCATTGCTTGAAATATTATGAAACAAAGTTTTGTATTCGAAGTTTACAGGACACATATGTAATCATTATATTGTTTACCTTACAGAATGCATAACCTGAGTCTGACGATCTCATGCCACACTGAGTGAAGAACACTTTCTATGTCATGTTATCATATGTAAAATTCAGTTCTTATAACGCCTTCTGTCTTCATTTTTCCCATTCGATTGTATCTCTCTCTCTCTCTCTCTCTCTCTCTCTCTCTCTCTCTCTCTCTCTCTCTCTCTCTCTCTCTCTCTCTCTCTCTCTCTCTCTCTCTCTGGTTAGGATGATCAAAATTGTGTGTTGAGGTTTATCTTATGACAATGGTGATGTTCTCATCATGTTCAGTGATGATGATCTGGAGGAGGAGAAGAAGGAGGAGGAAAAACAGATGGGATTATCGAAGTGTAATTAACTGGGAGTTATTTTTCATTAATCTGCATCTAAAACACGGTGAAAGTTATTTTGAAACCCATTTTATTTGTATATACATGTAATATTGATACTTTCGAATCCTGTTTGGCCTTTAGCATCAATTGTCATTGCAGGACGAAACGACGTGGTGCTTTCGTCGAGGTTCAAGTAATTCTAATACAGAGACTACTAAAACATACTGTGACAAACTGGAATAACACGGACCTCAAAACTCATGATAGGATATTATTATCAATGTTAATGAATAGGTAGATTGATGTTATGATTTGCTTCCTGAAAAAAATGCAATGGCTGTTGTATTTCTTTGTTCGAATGATATAAAAAGCCTTCCGATCTATTGAGATATGACAACGGATGAAATTCTTTTCCTCCCAAATGGCTAGAACAAAATAGAACAGTAATAATTAAAAATGCTTTTAAAAACAATCAAAGAATACCAACTTGTTAACAGTTTCTCAAACCAAACTAAAATTCAATAAACCTAGGGCAAAATGTAAACAAAAGACAGATATACACGTAAACTCCTGAAAATGTACATGGGGGTTTAGTTAATGCGTTTCGGAAGAGTAAGCGTTTTCTGCATCATCTGCTATGTAAATATTTATCAAATCAAGTAAGGTTACGTTTTCAAATAAGAACAAGGTATAAAACAACGAAAAAGAGAAAATACGTCTCAATCACATACCTATCGCGACCGTAAAACGCCCTCATCGACAAAACATTTTAACAAGTTGGGGTTGCAGAAATTGAAAATTCACAATAGGGGAGTTAAAATCACCACGCTTTGTGGTAAGCAGTCCATGTGGTTCCGAGGAACGAAAGTATCAAGAGAAGAGGCTGGTCTAGTGGCGGATATCATTTCCTTAATTTTCATATCTTAAGAATATGTAGGATTGACGTGACCTCTTGTTCAAAAACAAGAGGTCATCAATATATCTGAAAGTGAAACCGAAGATAGTTTAAGTATCGTATTACCAGATGATGACTAATTATTTTAATTTCCTGAACTTATGATCGGTGATTTTATATACTTCATTAACACATCGTATGTTCATAGACTGTGTGACTTTTGCTTTGAGGGCATCAGCGCTGAATTTTCAAATTTTGAAAATAAGATGAATTCGTCGATGAATACGTCGTATACTTTAGAACAGGAGGATTATGATGAATTCGTGAGATCCGGGATTCCCATCACGGCTTTTCTGATACTCTCATGTATATTGGGGACGATTGGAAATGTTCACGTGTTTTTGGTTTATTTGCTCAGATACAAAGCAAATATGTACAAAAAGTTGGTACTGTGTTTGACTGCAGTGGATTTTGTAGGATGCACGTTCTGCATTCCAGCCTCACTGTATATTATCAGAAACATCTACTCGGTGCAGTCTTCTGTTTTCTGTAAGTTGTACTTCACAACCATGAATATTGTAGGAACGTACTCCTTGCTTTTTTTGAATCTCATAGCTGTGAAACGTTATAGGAAAGTATGTCAGAGAGTTCGTGTCCAATTTAGCCAGCGAACAACTCGCGTGCTCTGTGGATTAAATTTTATCGTCATGCTCATAGTCTTCATCATCCCGGGATTTATGATTTTTGGTGTTAATCAGCAGACAACAAAGACTCATTCATTGCCCGGTTATAAATGTTCAGTGTTGAATCAGCTGTACAGGTCTACGGAGGGTTTATGTTATTAACGTTTGTCACCAGCATCACAATTTCAATTGTGTTGTACATTTTGATTGGTAGAAGGATATATATTCATCAGAAAAACAATATCACTACACGTATCCCTCAAAGAACAAAACACCTAACATCGCAGCCGGATGTCGTATATAGTGATATTACAATCTCAATCACACCAGTACGTTCCAGTACAGACTCAGAAATTACTACAGACAGCTACGTTATATCCACAGCTGCACGTGACCCAGACATGAAGCGAGATAACTCGGTGGCGAGTAAAAGTGACAAAGTCGGACAGTCAACTGAAAAAGAAAAGGCATTTCTAAAACCAATGCATGAAAGGAAAAGAAAGAAGCTTGTCAAAAGTAGAAATGTTACTAAAGTTTTCTTAGTGGTGTCCGTTATCTCGTTCGGTGTTTATCTCCCTTACCTCTTAACCACCGTAATTAGGAATATCAACCCACGTCTCTATCAAAACTTTGTGGATAATAATGGATCTCTGTCTTACTTTATAATTTGGATGATTTTCCTTAACAATGCTATTAATCCAATTGTATACGGTTTTATGGATAGAAAATTTCGACAGGAACTATCGGCATTTTACATTCAGATGAAACGATGTTGCTTGGTTTGTTGTAGGTGTGGCTAATAGTGCATGATGTGTCACTCATGTCTCCCGAAAGAAAATCAAATATGCCTTAAATGGAATATAGACTGAATTTCATATGGAATCTTAATGCGATGATACATAGACCCTGACACTTTAATCCGAAAGTTTAATTTCAATCCTCTGGATGATTTTATAATCTCAGTATTCACTTTACTGACATTACCATTTAGTTCTTGTGAAAACGTTAAACGCCTTTGAGTTGTTTTGACATACGAAACATGTTACTACAGACACATGGATGAATAGCACTTTTTAATAATTAAGAGTGATATACAGAAGAGTCAAACAGTGACTTAAACTACATATTACAGCTGTTTTGCCCTTCTAGGTCTCGTCAATGATGCTGCATACAGATATTTTTTCCTTCCAGACCTCGTCAGTGATGCTACATCATAAGAATGTTCCGTCATTCTAGGCCTCGTCAGTGATGCTACATCATAAGGATGTTTCGTCCGTCTAGGCCTCGTCACTGATGCTACATCTTACAGTGTATGTGGGGTCGCGGTGGGGGACGGGGGTGTTAGACAGTGTATGTTAGGGGGTCGGGGGTGGTAGTGTATGTTTGCGGTCGGAGATGGTAGGCAGTGTATATTTGGGGGTCGGGGATGGTAGACAGTCTATGTTTGGGGGTCGGGAATGGTAGCCAGTGTATGTTTGGGGGTCGGGTATGGTAGACAGTTTATGTTTGGGGGGGGGGGGGGGGGGGCGGAGATGGTAGGCAGTGTATGTTTGTGGGTGGGGGATGGTAGGCAGTGTATGTTTGGGGGGGGGCGCAGATGGTAGGCAGTGTATGTTTGGGGGGGCGCAGATGGTAGGCAGTGTATGTTTGGGGGTCGGGGATGGGAGGTAGTGTATCTGTGGGGGTGACTTGGGGGTTGGGAATCAGCGATACTGTATATGTGTGAGAGGATGGGGGACGAGGATGGTAGGTAGTGTATGTTTGGGGGTCGGGAATGGTAGTGTATGTTTGCGATCGGAGATGGTAGGCAGTGTATATTTGGGGGTCGGGGATGGTAGACAGTCTATGTTTGGGGGTCGGGAATGGTAGCCAGTGTATGTTTGGGGGTCGGGGATGGTAGACAGTGTATGTTTGGGGGGGGGGGGAGATGGTAGGCAGTGTATGTTTGGGGGGGGCGCAGATGGTAGGCAGTGTATGTTTGGGGGGGCGCAGATGGTAGGCAGTGTATGTTTGGCGGTCGGGGATGGGAGGTAGTGTATCTGTGGGGGTGACTTGGGGGTTGGGAATCAGCGATACTGTATATGTGTGAGAGGATGGGGACGAGGATGGTAGGTAGTGTATGTTTGGGGGTCGGGAATGGTAGGCAGTGTATGGTTGGGGACGAGGATGGGAGGCAGTGTATGTTTAGGGGTCGTGGATGGGAGGTAGTGTATGGTTGGGGGTCGGGGATGGTTGGCAGTGTATGTTTGGGGGACGAGGATGGTAGGTAGTGTATGTTTGGGGGACGAGGATGATAGGTAGTGTATGTTTGGGGGTCGTCAGGAATGGTAGACAGTGTATGGGGGTCGGGGATGGGAAGCATTGTATGTTTGTGGGTCGGAATGGTAGGCAGTGTAGGTTTGGGGGTCGGGGATGGTAGGCAGTATATGTTTGGCGGGTGGTGGTCGGGATGGTAAGTAGTTATGTTTGGGGGTCGGGGATAGGAGGTAGTGTATCTGTGGAAAGTTCGGGGTTGGGAATCAGCGATACTGTATATGTGTGGGAGGGTGGGGGACGAGAATGGAAGTAGTGTATGTTTGTGGGTCGGAATGGTAGGCAGTGTAGGTTTGGGAGTCAGGGATGGTAGGTAGTGTATGTTTGGGAGTCGGGGATGGTAGGTAGTGTATGTTTAGGGGTAGGGATGGGAGGTAGTGTATGTTTATGGGTCGAGGATGGTAGGCAGTGTGTGTTTGGGGGACGAGGATGGTAAGTAGTGTATGTTTGGGGGTCGTTGGGGATGGGAGGCAGTGTATGTTTGAGGGTCGGTGATGGTAGGCAGTGTATGGTGGGGACGAGGGTGGGAGGCAATGTATGTTTACGGGTCAGGAATGGGAGGTAGTTTATGTTTGGGAGGTCGGGGATGGTTGGCAGTGTATGGTTGAGGGACGAGGGTGGGAGGCAGTGTATGTTTAGGGGTCGGGGATGGGAGGTAGCGTATGTGTAGGATGGGGCTGTGGATGGGCATCAATACGGAAGATTTGCTATTGTCATTGGTATCAGATGAATTATGCACGTTTTTATTTCCTTATTTTGTGGTTGTAAAGTGTCGTTTGTCATTCATTTGGTTTATATCATACAACTTATCACGTGATATATTCATAAACTGTTTTACTTCTGCTTTAGATGCGTTATTATTGAGTTCTCTAAATGAACATGAATTCTTTGACGAATGTGTCGTATACTTTAGAACAGGAGGATTATGATGAATATATGAAGTCCGGGATTCCTATCACGGCTTTTCTCATAGTCTTGTGTGTCGTTGGAACAATTGGAAACTTGCACGTGTTTTTGGTTTATTTGCTAAGATATAAGCCGAGCATATATAAGAAATTTGTATTGTGTTTGACTGCAGTAGATTTTGTCGGATGTTCTTTCTGTGTTCCAGCCACTCTGTACATTATCAGAAATTACTTATCGATGAACTCTTCTGCTTTATGTAAAATGTATGTCACAGTCATGAACACTATCGGAGTCTACTCTTTGATTCTTTTGGATTGTATAGCTGTGGAACGTTACAGAAAGGTATGTCAAAACACACGTGTTCATTTCAGCCAGCGAACAACTCGATTGCTTTTCGGATTAAACTGCGTTTTCATGATTGTAGCATTTATCATTCCCGGAGTTCTCATTTTTGGTATAAACCGGAAGACAACAAAGGCTCATTCACTTGATGGATATGAATGCACAGTTTTAAATAATTATAAGAACTCAGCGTTGGTGAATGTGTACAGGGGATTTCTATTCATCACAGTGGTCACACTCTTACTAATTTCAATTGTGTCGTACATTTTGATTGGTAGAAGGATATATATTCATCAGAAAAACAATATCACTACACGTAACCCTCAAAGAACAAAACACCTAACGTCGCAGCCGGATGTCGTATATAGTGATACTACAATCTCAATCACACCAGTACGTTCCAGTCCAGACTCTGAAATTACTACAGACAGCTACGTTATGTCCACAGCTGCACGTGACCCAGACATGAAGCGAGATAACTCGGTGGCGAGTAAAAGTGACAAAGTCGGACAGTCAACTGAAAAAGAAAAGGCATTTCTAAAATCAGTGCATGAAAGGAAAAGAAAGAAGCTTGTCAAAAGTAGAAATGTTACTAAAGTTTTCTTAGTGGTGTCCGTTATCTCGTTCGGTGTTTATCTCCCTTACCTCTTAACCACCGTAATTAGGAATATTAACAGACCTCTGTATGAAAACTTTGCAGATAATTATGGATCCATAGTCTACTTCATAACCTGGATGATTTTCATAAACAATGCTATTAATCCAATTGTATACGGTTTTATGGATAGAACATTTCGACAGGAACTATCGGCATTTTACATTCAAATGAAACGCTGTTTAGTTTCTTGGAGGCATGGCTGATAGTGCATAATGTGTGTTTGAGTTTTGCTTTGACATACTAATGAATATACAATATACTTAACTTTTCATTCAGTGATATATATGTATATCACTTGTGGACTATAACGCTTTATTACTGGCGGGGTCAGTCAGATAAGTCATGGACAAAGCTAATACGTCATCATTTTAAATGGCGCAACAGTATGGCTACCCGTGTCGTGTTTAATTCCATTCTATCTCCCTCGTTTTGCTCTTTTCATTAATTAATTTGTTATTATTTAACGTGTCTAGTTTTAGTTCCTGCTTATCAAAGCTCGAAAAAAGCAAAATCAAAAAATCAAAAACTAGTTTCACAAAATCATTTAACATCCAATATATACTAGATGGAGACAACAATGTATATGCTTACATATATAAGTTAAATAATAATCCTTGATGATGAGTTATAATTGATTTGCTTGAATACCGTTACATTAAGTTGCTTCCATTGAACTGAAACAATGATACCGGTTTGGCATCAGCTTTAACATCAGACTTTAAAGTGTACAGAATGTTTATGTACATTACTAAAGATAGAATTGTTGTGCATTACTTATTGGTAGTAACTTGTACCAAATCCGGATGAACAATGAAAAATAGTTTTTAAAATTTACATTTTCTACACGTTCTATGAAAATATTTTTACCCAGCAAAAACAAGTTTCATTTTAATGCCAGAAGTTATTCAGCCACTTCGCATTTACAAACCAATAAACATTTTTTAGTACAGAATAACTGAAATGTTGATTTATTTAAATCTTGTGGAGAATTGAGGGTATTGACTATTGATACCATCTGACATCAATATTTTTAAAATTTTGCTACAGATCTAAATGCAGATAAGTTATGTCATTTGCTATATATATAATCAATATGCCGAATACCATGTCTAAAAATGGTATCGAGAATTTATTTGTGTTAAACGAAATGAGAAAATGTATTATTTTAAGAGGAATTCAATACAACAACTAAGGCTAATGTAAACCAAATAACTTTCCCTTTCCGTGATTCGCGGAAATGACCAGGAAATACCGAGAGAAACCACGAAATGTTTCTCGACCTCAATAATGAGACACTCATATATTAATATATACAGCGTTCTAGTTCAATGTTCTGTGTACAGATAATCTCACCGAGAATTGTTTTTTTCGATTATAGCTGTTGGTTTTACATTTCTGTAAATGTAACATAGATCTAAATTCAGACGGGTTAACAGGTTTTGTAATCTGTTTCAGTGTAATTAAAATTTTAAAATCACGGATATCTTCCGTCAAATAAAGTCATTTTGAATCTGAAAGGAATTCTGCTTTTTAGCAAATATTCTGCCTTACTTTTGCTAGTCACTAGTGCAATTATCTGTGAGAGTTTTTCATTCGCTGTGAATGCCAAACTTCAACTAAGATACAAAACACAACCCTGTTTTTATACCGTCGTCCGGTGATCATTCACGCCAAAAAAATTAATTCTTTCTTTTTTGATGTACAAACGTAAAGAGTTTCGTGTCTATGTCCACTGTTTCTCTTTAATATTCAGTCGACCTTTTTAAAAATCCGTAATACAATGCTTTCGAATTTTAGAAAAAGATGTTTGATTTACGACGGAAATTGAACACTTTATTATTGTCACGTGATCAATTGCCGAGCGGAAAACGAGAATATATGTATGTCTGTACTCTTTCAACGAAACCGATATTCACTGTAAAACTTCCGTTCTTGACAATGTGATAAATCATTTCAATGTTTTTGATTGAATAAAGTTGAAAAACCGAAGAAAAAGAAACTATGTTTCTGTTGATCTTATCTCTCAGCCTACCAAATGGAGATTTTTATATAATGTGTTACTATTACTATGTTAACCTAAGGCCAGTGTTTGGATTTAGACATTTGGTCTGTGTTTCGATTCGCAACACTTTTCTGATCATGATTCTTTTGCAAGGAAGTCAGGAAGTTCTTAACATTGATGTTATTTATAAAATGCAAATTTCCTATAAGTTTAAAGTTTAGTTTGACCCACACATGGTGCAATAGTGGAATAACCTAAAGTCAAAGGTTAAACTAATGTACTTTTCTCTCAAGATCTTTATGACTCGATTGTTACTGATATACGACAGTCAACATCACGTGATTCAATGTAACCATTCAATCCCACGTCCGTAGGGACAGTATATCTTACTGACAAACCATTGAACCATGTATTGAACTGTATAAGGCATGTGCTAATTGTCTGCACATTTTGTGAAACACTTATGTCTTCATTGTGGATATTATGTTTTTTATCTTTGAAAGGTCGGTCAAAGATCAAAGTCAAGGCCTTAGGTACCACGGGAAATGTCTTGTTACAAGGAAGATACATGCCAAATATGTAATCTCTACGGTGTAATAGTTATGGGCAGGGTTAATGGTGATAACAAGCAAACAGATATTACAAATACAATATGGCCCCGATTTTGCAATCTGGCTACATAAAAACCGGTCCGGGCTATCATTTCCTTGTTTTGTAATGATACACACAAATGCCTTCCTGATTAAGCGGTGAATTTCGTAGAAACAATGTGTAGGAGTGGATACCTATCAAGACGTATTACTACTGTTATTGGTATAGCAGATGACAACTAGAACATTTTCATTTTCAGATTTTGTCATCCACTTGTTTGATATGATTCAATTGTGAAGCAAGGAATACTCACAAACTGTTTCATTTCTACTGTAGATACATAACTGTTCAGTTGTCAAAGTAAGATGAATACGTCGATGAATACGTCGTATACTTTAGAACAGGAGGATTATGATGAATTCGTGAGATCCGGGATTCCTATCACCGCTTTTCTGATACTCTCATGTATCTTTGGTACGATTGGAAATGTTCACGTGTTTTTGGTTTATTTGCTCAGATACAAAGCAAATATGTACAAAAAGTTGGTACTGTGTTTGACTGCAGTGGATTTTGTAGGGTGTACGTTCTGCATTCCAGCCTCACTGTATATTATCAGAAACATCTACTCGGTTCAGTCTTCTGTTTTCTGTAAGTTGTACTTCGCAACCATGAACCTTGTAGGAACTTTATCGTTGGTACTTTTGAATGGCATAGCTGTGGAACGTTATAGGAAAATATGTCAAAAGGCTCCTACCCATTTTAGCCAGCGAACAACTCGCGTTTCCTGTGGATTAATCCTCGTTGCCATGATCACCTTATTTTTCATCCCCTCATTCTTCATGTTTGGTATTAACCAGGAAACAACAGAGGTTCATTCACTGCCCAGTTATAGATGTGCTGTGTTGAATCATCTGAGGAATTCAACGTTTGTACACGTATATGGAGGGTTTCTGCTACTATCCTTTCTCATCAACTTAACAATTTCAATTGTGTCGTACATTTTGATTGGTAGAAGGATCTACATTCATCAGAAAAACAATATGGCTATTTCTCCACAAACAACGAGTTTAAAGGACACGGCAAGAGATACTGCAGTCTCTTCAATACCTAACACAATGAATGAGAGAAAGAGAAAGAAGCTTGACAAAAGTAGAAACACTATCAAGGTATTTCTAGTCGTGTCAATGATCTCCTTTGGTGTTTACCTCCCTTACCTGTTAACAGCCGTGATTCGGAATGTCAACCAACGTCTCTATCAAAACGTTATGGTCAAATATGGGCCCCTACCCTACTTTATTACTTGGATGATTTTCCTTAACAATGCTATTAATCCACTCGTGTATGGTTTTATGGATAAAAAATTCCGACAGGAACTATCGGCATTGTACATTCAAATGAAACTCTGTTGTTTTGCTTGTTGTAGGCGTGGTTAAAAGTGCGAAACGTGTCACTTGTTTCCACAAGGAAAAGTTTTGTCTCAAATAGAAAACAGGATCATTCCCATATGGGAACCCAGACTTGCCAAAAGAAAAACCTGCATCAGGGCAATTTAACTCGGAGAGTTTCCCGCGCTTAATGGTACCATAATCCATTTTACTGAAGTTTCCGCTTTCTTTAATTTAAGAGAAAACGTAACTTGGCTTTGAGTTTTGATTGGGTATAAATCCCAGAAGAATATGCATTATTTACCACATTCTCTAACTTTTAGACAGTTTGTAATTTTGTAATTTATAGATATATATTTGTAACATATATTACCGCTTTGTTATTATTAGCGGCGTTAGTCTTAAATAGATTTTCATATAATATTATGGACAAAGGTGTTACGTCATTAATCTTAAAAGTAAAACAAAATGTCTGCCAGCCTTTGATTCCATCCTTCACAGGTTACTTAATAGCATG
Organism: Ylistrum balloti; assembly: GCF_031769215.1. NCBI lineage: Eukaryota > Metazoa > Mollusca > Bivalvia > Pectinida > Pectinidae > Ylistrum > Ylistrum balloti. The sequence continues at coordinate 25,862 of NW_026782292.1, forward strand.
TTAAATTGTATTTTTGTCTGACGAATACGAAGAAAAACATCGCATTTTGTTCATTTTATAAGAGATTTTATAAACTCGTCTTAGAATTTTAATTCTTGTGTGAAAAGGCTGCAAAAATGAGAAATCTGTAGACTCGTTACATTAATATCCTACTATAAATATAATCATCATTCTCCTCCTCCTCTACATACTTTTTTCATCCTCAACATTGACATCTTTAAAAACATCTTTATCATTGTCATCGTCCTCCACTTCCGCCTCCATCCTCCTTATCTTCGTCCTCATCTTCATCCTCAACACTAACATTTTAAAATCATTATCATCTTCAGCAGAAACAGCAGCAATATGATATACATCACTGTCATCAATATAAACATATAGCATCATGATCAACATCATCGTCTTTATTAACAGAATCAGTCTTATGACCTTAATCTTTTGAACGTTTGTTATGTATATATACCTATACCAAACGATTTTGTCAATATTGAAAAGCATTGTTGTTTTTCAAAGAAAGATGGGGGAGAGGGGCAGACAGACAAACACTCAGACAATATGTCAGCCAGCAAGACAGACAGAGTAAGAGATGCAATTTCAAAATGCGTATTTCTTTATAAAATTCTTATTTGTATTATGCACGGAGAGAGAGAATGAGTGAAAGGTTAAAATGTCACAGAAAGTGAATGGGCAAGATGTTCATAAAAACTTGAATATTATTATATATTCATCTAAGATTTTACTGATTAATTGGCGATAAGTGACGTTATTTGAGTGAACATTACATTAATTACTGATAGCTTGCATCAGTTTTAACATCAGTGTTTAATGTACCACAACTTTGTTGAGGTGTCTATTACTATATATAGAATTATTTTCTTCTAGCTATTGATAGTTACATGTGCTTGACTTGATTCTGATGTACAATAACCTGATAATAAAGACTTATATTGCACATTCCTACATAGGTTATTTATTTATTGAGTTTAATCATTTATATTCTTCCTGAATTATGCTCAAACTAGTGCGGTTGTTCCACGCAGACGATGTGACACTGTCACCGCTTCGGTTTCAATTTCCTGACAGCTATTGTTGACTTACATGAAAAGTTTACGTAAATGCACATCATTAATTCAATTTACGTTATTTCGACCATAGCAATAGATATATATTGTTTAAATTACAGGTAATCAGAAAAATGCAAAATTTAATAGTAGTACCGAGAATTTATCGACATTTACTTCACAGAAAAGGAATAAATATATCATTTCACTTATACATAAGTCCGAATAAACAGTTACGCCTACTGGTACTTCAAGGAAGGAAGGTTGAATCAGACATATAAGTTTCTGGAGGGATAAATAAAAAAAGAATTACCAGGATGCAAATCTTGCCGGAGGTGAAGGTCAAATTTAGAGACTGTGAACGAGTATCTTGATTGTTAACTTACTGTACAAGGTGAATGTCATATATAAAACCGGAGAAGGAGTATCTTGATTGCTATCTAACAGTACAAGGTGAAGGTCAAATAAAAAAAACCGGAGGTGTACCTTGGTTGTTATATTACAGAACAAGTTGAAGATCTGATATAGAAGCGGAGTACAATAATCTTGATTTTTATATAACAGAACAAGGTGAAGGTCAGATATAGAACCGGAGAAGAAGTATCTTGTTTGGCCTTTAGCATCAATAGTCATTGCAGGACGAAACGACGTGGTGCTTTCGTCGAGGTTCAAGTAATTCTAATACAGAGACTACTAAAACATACTGTGACAAACTGGAATAACACGGACCTCAAAACTCATGATAGGATATTATTATCTATGTTAATGAATAGGTAGATTGATGTTATGATTTGCTTCCTGAAAAAAATGCAATGGCTGTTGTATTTCTTTGTTCGAATGATATAAAAAGCCTTCCGATCTATTGAGATATGACAACGGATGAAATTCTTTTCCTCCCAAACGGCTAGAACAAAATAGAACAGTAATAATTAAAGATGCTTTTAAAAACAATCAAAGAATACCAACTTGTTAACAGTTTCTCAAACCAAACTAAAATTCAATAAACCTAGGGCAAAATGTAAACAAAAGACAGATTTACACGTAAACTCCTGAAAATGTACATTGGGGTTTAGTTCATGCGTTTCGGAAGAGTAAGCGTTTTCTGCATCATCTGCTATGTAAATATTTATCAAATCAAGTAAGGTTACGTTTTCAAATAAGAACAAGGTATAAAACAACGAAAAAGAGAAAATATGTCTCAATCACATACCTATCGCGACCGTAAAACGCCCTCATCGACAAAACATTTTAACAAGTTGGGGTTGCAGAAATTGAAAATTCACAATAGGGGAGTTAAAATCACCACGCTTTGTGGTAAGCAGTCCATGTGGTTCCGAGGAACGAAAGTATCAAGAGAAGAGGCTGGTCTAGTGGCGGATATCATTTCCTTAATTTTCATATCTTAAGGATATGTAGGATTGACGTGACCTCTTGTTCAAAAACAAGAGGTCATCAATATATCTGAAAGTGAAACCGAAGATAGTTTAAGTATCGTATTACCAGATGATGACTAATTATTTTAATTTCCTGAACTTATGATCGGTGATTTTATATACTTCATTAACACATCGTATGTTCATAGACTGTGTGACTTTTGCTTTGAGGGCATCAGCGCTGAATTTTCAAATTTTGAAAATAAGATGAATTCGTCGATGAATACGTCGTATACTTTAGAACAGGAGGATTATGATGAATTCGTGAGATCCGGGATTCCCATCACGGCTTTTCTGATACTCTCATGTATATTGGGGACGATTGGAAATGTTCACGTGTTTTTGGTTTATTTGCTCAGATACAAAGCAAATATGTACAAAAAGTTGGTACTGTGTTTGACTGCAGTGGATTTTGTAGGATGCACGTTCTGCATTCCAGCCTCACTGTATATTATCAGAAACATCTACTCGGTGCAGTCTTCTGTTTTCTGTAAGTTGTACTTCACAACCATGAATATTGTAGGAACGTACTCCTTGCTTTTTTTGAATCTCATAGCTGTGAAACGTTATAGGAAAGTATGTCAGAAAGTTCGTGTCCAATTTAGCCAGCGAACAACTCGCGTGCTCTGTGGATTAAATTTTATCGTCATGCTCATAATCTTCATCATCCCGGGATTTATGATTTTTGGTGTTAATCAGCAGACAACAAAGACTCATTCATTGCCCGGTTATAAATGTTCAGTGTTGAATCAGCTGAAGAAATCAATGTTTGTACGGGTCTACGGAGGGTTTATGTTATTAACGTTTGTCACCAGCATCACAATTTCAATTGTGTCGTACATTTTGATTGGTAGAAGATTATATATTCATCAGAAAAACAATATCACTACACGTATCCCTCAAAGAACAAAACACCTAACGTCGCAGCCGGATGTCGTATATAGTGATACCACAATCTCAATCACACCAGTACATTCCAGTCCAGACTCTGAAATTACTACAGACAGCTACGTTATGTCCACAGCTGCACGTGACCCAGACATGAAGCGAGATAACTCGGTGGCGAGTAAAAGTGACAAAGTCGGACAGTCAACTGAAAAAGAAAAGGCATTTCTAAAATCAATGCATGAAAGGATAAGAAAGAAGCTTGACAAAAGTAGAAATGTTACTAAAGTTTTCTTAGTGGTGTCCGTTATCTCGTTCGGTGTTTATCTCCCTTACCTCTTAACCACCGTAATTAGGAATATCAACCCACGTCTCTATCAAAACTTTGTGGATAATAATGGATCTCTGTCTTACTTTATAATTTGGATGATTTTCCTTAACAATGCTATTAATCCAATTGTATACGGTTTTATGGATAGAACATTTCGACAGGAACTATCGGCATTTTACATTCAAATGAAACGCTGTTTAGTTTCTTGGAGGCATGTCTGATAGTGCATAATGTGTGTTTGAGTTTTGCTTTGACATACTAATGAATATACAATATACTTAACTTTTCATTCAGTGATATATATGTATATCACTTGTGGACTATAACGCTTTATTACTGGCGGGGTCAGTCAGATAAGTCATGGACAAAGCTAATACGTCATCATTTTAAATGGCGCAACAGTATGGCTACCCGTGTCGTGTTTAATTCCATCCTATCTCCCTCGTTTTGCTCTTTTCATTAATTAATTTGTTATTTAACGTGTCTAGTTTTAGTTCCTGCTTATCAAAGCTCGAAAAAAGCAAAATCAAAAAATCAAAAACTAGTTTCATAAAATGTCTTAACAAAATCATTTAACATCCAATATATACTAGATGGAGACAACAATGTATATGCTTACATATATATAAGTTAAATAATAATCCTTGATGATGAGTTATAATTGATTTGCTTGAATACCGTTACATTAAGTTGCTTCTATTGAACTGAAACAATGATACCGGTTTGGCATCAGCTTTAACATCAGACTTTAAAGTGTACAGAATGTTTATGTACATTACTAAAGATAGAATTGTTGTGCATTACTTATTGGTAGTAACTTGTACCAAATCCGGATGAACGATGAAAAATAGTTTTTAAAATTTACATTTTCTACACGTTCTATGAAAATATTTTTACCCAGCAAAAACAAGTTTCATTTTAATGCCAGAAGTTATTCAGCCACTTGGCATTTATGTATGTTTGACCGTGTGTATTTCCCTGTTATATTCTCCTAATATACTGTATGTTTGACCGTGTGTATGTCCCTGTTATATTCTCCTAATATACTGTATGTTTGACTGTGTGTATATCCTGGTTATATTCTCCTAATATACTGTATGTTTGACTGTGTGTATATCCTGGTTATATTCTCCTAATATACTGTATGTTTGACCGTGTGTATATCTTGGTTATATTCTCCTGATATGATGTATGTTTGACCGTGTGTATTTCCCTGCTATATTCTCCTAATATACTGTATGTTTGACCGTGTGTATGTCCCTTGTTATATTCTCCTAATATACTGTATGTTTGACAGTGTGTATGTCCCTGTTCTATTCTCCTAATATACTGTATGCTTGTCAATGTCCCTGTTATATTCTCCTAATATACTATATGTTTGACCGTGTGTATATCCCCGTTATATTCTCTTAATATACTGTGTTTGACATTGTGTACGTCCTTGTGAAATTCTTCTAATATACTGTATGTGTGACCGTTTGTATGGCCTTGTTAGATTCTCCCAATATACTGTATGTTTGACCGTGTGTATGTCCCTGTAATATTCTCCTGATATGCTGTATGTTTCACCGTGTGTATGTCCCTGTAATATTCTCCTAATATACTGTATGTTTGACCGTGTGTGTGTCCCTGTAATATTCTCCTAACATACTGTATGTTTGACCGTGTGTATGTCCTTGCTATATTCTCCTAATATACTGTATGTTTGACCGTGTGTATGTCCCTTGTTATATTCTCCTAATATACTGTATGTTTGACCGTGTGTATGTCCCTGTTATATTCTCCTAATATACTGTATGCTTATCAATGTCCCTGTTATATTCTCCTAAAATACTATATGTTTGACCGTGTTTATATCCCCGTTATATTCTCCTAATATACTATATGTTTGACCGTGTGTATATCCTGGTTATATTCTCCTAATATACTGTATGTTTGACAGTGTGTATATCCTGGTTATATTCTCCTAATATACTGTATGTTTGACTGTGTGTATATCCTGGTTATATTCTCGTAATATACTGTATGTTTGACCGTGTGTATATCTTGGTTATGTTCTCCTGATATGATGTATGTTTGACCGTGTGTATTTCCTTGTTATATTCTCCTAATATACTGTATGTTTGACCGTGTGTATGTCCCTGCTATATTCTCCTAATATACTGTATGTTTGACCGTGTGTATGTCCCTTGTTATATTCTCCTAATATACTGTATGTTTGACCGTGTGTATGTCCCTGTTATATTCTCCTAATATACTGTATGCTTGTCAATGTCCCTGTTATATTCTCCTAATATACTATATGTTTGACCGTGTGTATATCCCGGTTATATTCTCTTAATATACTGTGTTTGACATTGTGTACGTCCTTGTGAAATTCTTCTAATATACTGTGTGTGTGACCCTTTGTATGGCCTTGTTAGATTCTCCCAATATACTGTATGTTTGACCGTGTGTATGTCCCTGTAATATTCTCCTGATATGCTGTATGTTTCACCGTGTGTATGTCCCTGTAATATTCTCCTAATATACTGTATGTGTGACCGTGTGTATTTCCCTATTATTTTCTCGTAATGTACTGTATGTTTGACCGTGTGTATGTCCCGGTTATATTCTCCTAATATACTGTATGTGTGATCGTGTGTATATCTTGGTTATATTCTCCTGATATGATGTATGTTTGACCGTGTGTATTTCCCTGTTATATTCTCCTAATATACTGTATGTTTGACTGTGTGTATATCCTGGTTATATTCTCCTAATATACGGTATGTTTGACCTTGTGTATATCCTGGTTATATTCTCCTAATATACTGTATGTGTGACCGTGTGTATTTCCCTATTATTATCTCGTAATATACTGTATGTTTGACCGTGTGTATTTCTGCATTATTTTCTCGTAATATACTGTATGTTCGACCGTGTGTATTTCCCTGTTATATTCTCCTAATATACTGTATGTTTGACTGTGTGTATATCCTGGTTATATTCTCCTAATATACGGTATGTTTGACCGTGTGTATATCCTGGTTATATTCTCCTAATATACGGTATGTTTGACCGTGTGTATATCCTGGTTATATTCTCCTAATATACTGTATGTTTGACCGTGTGTATATCCTGGTTATATTCTCCTAATATACGGTATGTTTGACCGTGTGTATATCCTGGTTATATTCTCCTAATATACTATATGTTTGACCGTGTGTATATCCTGGTTATATTCTCCTAATATACTGTATGTTTGACAGTGTGTATATCCTGGTTATATTCTCCTAATATACTGTATGTTTGACTGTGTGTATATACTGGTTATATTCTCGTAATATACTGTATGTTTGACCGTGTGTATATCTTGGTTATATTCTCCTGATATGATGTATGTTTGACCGTGTGTATTTCCCTGTTATATTCTCCTAATATACTGTATGTTTGACCGTGTGTATGTCGCTGCTATATTCTCCTAATATACTGTATGTTTGACCGTGTGTATGTCCCTTGTTATATTCTCCTAATATACTGTATGCTTGACCGTTTGTATGTCCCTGTTATATTCTCTTAATCGACTGTATGCTTATCAATGTCCCTGTTATATTCTCCTAAAATACTATATGTTTGACCGTGTTTATATCCCCGTTATATTCTCCTAATATACTGTGTTTGACATGGTGTACGTCCTTGTGAAATTCTTCTAATATACTGTATGTGTGACCGTTTGTATGGCCTTGTTAGATTCTCCCAATATAATGTATGTTTGACCGTGTGTATGTCCCTGTAATATTCTCCTGATATACTGTATGTGTGACCGTGTGTATTTCCCTATTATTTTCTCGTAATGTACTGTATGTTTGACCGTGTGTATGTCCCGGTTATATTCTCCTAATATACTGTATGTTTGACCGTGTGTATGTCCTTGCTATATTCTCCTAATATACTGTATGTTTGACCGTGTGTATGTCCCTTGTTATATTCTCCTAATATATATTCGTGTGTATGTCCTAATATACTGTATGTTTGACCGTGTGTATGTCCCTGTTATATTCTCCTAATATACTGTATGCTTATCAATGTCCCTGTTATATTCTCCTAAAATACTATATGTTTGACCGTGTTTATATCCCCGTTATATTCTCCTAATATACTGTGTTTGACATGGTGTACGTCCTTGTGAAATTCTTCTAATATACTGTATGTGTGACCGTTTGTATGGCCTTGTTAGATTCTCCCAATATACTGTATGCTTGACCGTGTGTATGTCCCTGTAATATTCTCCTAATATACTGTATGTTTGACCGTTTGTATATCCTGGTTATATTCTCCTAATATACTGTATGTTTGACCGTTTGTATATCCTGGTTATATTCTCCTAATATACTGTATGTTTGACCGTGTGTATATCATGGTTATATTCTCCGAATATACTCTATGTTTGACCGTGTATATATCCTTGTTATATTCTCCTAATATACTGTATGTTTGACAGTGTGTATATCCTGGTTATATTCTCGTAATATACTGTATGTTTGACCGTGTGTATATCCTGGTTATATTCTCCTAATATACTGTATGTTTTACCGTGTGTATATCCTGGTTTTATTCTCTTAATATACTGTATGTTTGACCGTGTGTATATCTGTTATATTCTCCTAATATACTGTATGTGTGACCGTGTGTATGTCCCTGCTATATTCTCCTAATATACTGTATGTTTGACTGTGTGTATGTCCTTGTTAGATTCTCCTAATATACTGTTTGCTTGACGGTGTGTATATATACATATAATTTGCAATCGTTTGATCCATAAAAGACTGAAATGATTGATTTGTGACACGCTGATTTGTTCTTTAGTTTCCGATAGAAGCCTTAATGTGTCATAAAGGGTTACACCAAACCCCAACTTCTAAATACCGATTAATAGTGTACAAAAGAACCAAACATTAACACACGGTTCAAATAATATGTTATGGTTACACAATACAGACTAACTTACCTTTGTCATGTATTAGTGTCGTGTTAGAACTTTGCATGTAGGACAGATATCAAAGATAAGACTTGGTGGATTTTAATTCACCAGGTACAAACAGGATCACGTTTTTATTATCAGAAAAAACATCTCATTCACAGGACAACGTGCCAGCTCGTCATATTAAATATCAATGGCCATTGTTGTCATTTACGTCTTGTCTACTGTCGGCATCGACAACCACATAAATCACTGCATAAACCACGAATTATGGCTACCGTTGCCATTAGATGACTTGATGAATTATAATTTGAATATTTCTTGGCAATGACAAATAACAGAAGGGTATCATATTTGGTGTTAAAATTTCTATGTCGCTTCTAAAGATCTTGTCTGCTCAGTTGTTCATGACAAGAAGCGATTTGTAAGACAAGAGTATCAATAAGATAGATGTTCCCCGAAAACTACTTTATTGGACACAAAATTTAATGAAAGAGCAATAACTCTGTAATTAAAAAGTTGCAGTCCCTGAATTAATTATACTGTACATTTTTGTTATATATGGCCAATGTATACACCAAGTTTCAATCACTCCGAAATGATGAGAGTTATGGTTCTTGTACACTGCACTCCTCCTTATCCAACTACCTATGGAGTGTAATGTTGATGCATCTTACAGGTGAAATATACTCCGGACAGAATTATACAAACGAACGGACAAAGTGGCGACTGTATGCTTCGGAGAGCTTCGGAGAGTTTCGGAGAGCTTCGGTGAGCTTCGGAGAGCTTCGGAGAGCTTCGGATGAACCACGGACGCCCCGGTTTGCGGCCTTTCAGACTAAATGAACATGTATAAAGAACACCATAGATTTTAAGATACTTTATTTGGATATCAATAAATAGGACATACAATCAATAATTATAACAAATAAAACGTCATTCTGAAAAGTATATAAGAAAAAGTAACCAACTAAATGGAATGTAAAAGTGGAAATCAGAATTAGGTAAACATGATTACAAAGTGCCGCTAAGCCGATATCCGGAGTCATTGGTTCTTTGTCGATCAGTGCTCACCATCCACGGTATCACAATCAGCAATATACATTAGGTATATGAAATGTGTGCATTTATCATTAACAATAAAGATAAACGATAAATAAAAAAACAATATGTCTACCCATGTTAGGTAACACATGAATTAACAAGTAGATTTACATTTATTTATTTATTGGTGCAATTTCTTTTTATTTGTAGGATGTGTTAAATACATCTAAGGTTTAATGAGGACATCTATTTTTTTTGTATTATAATGGAATGAGGTATATAATCGGGTATAAGCTTCATCAGGTTTTTAATTAAACCAGTCTATTTGTAGTGTTTTCCTTTTGTGTTTAAGCAGTGGTTATTTAAATGACATGAGTCAGACCAAAAATAAGAAACAAGGAGAAAATCAAGACAAATTAAGGAAAACCGATTGTCATAACATATTAATTACATTTTATACTGGAACATTTCAAAAACAATCTTGTTGACTTTTTTGTGGGTGGCTAAATAAGTCATACAATAACAACAAATCATATCACAGACTGACAACCGCGTCGTGACCCCTGTCAAGGTCATTGACAACTAATATTACATAATAGTTTAAAAGTTACTTAAACTACATAGTTCAATCAATCTAGTGATAACTTGACATTAATGGTTGTTTTTTTTCTCTATTTTCCTGTTTTTGAAAATACACAAACCATATAGTAGTTTCGCTAAAAATTTCCCATACCATCGGAACGGATTTCTGTTTCAATGTTCTTGTTTATTTTTTTTCCTCCAAACAAAATTTTCCTGCAGTTTCTCTGTACATTATCAATTATAAACTAAAGATCAAATTGAGGATGCATGTTTCATTGTACAACATGCATGGAGGATGTGATTTTCTGATATAGATATACTAGTATTTAACAAATTATACCTATTACAAAAAAACCCTGTTGTATTATGTAATCTTCTTTCTTTCAATTGTATCCGATAAAGTGTGAAATCATGTGACCATATATTTTATATTAGGTAACTAAATATTTTTTAATTTAATTTTTTTTTCAAAATCAAGTTAAGTCTTTCATCGTCAGTGACACATGTAAAAATGGCCTTTGCAGGGATCTCTATAGTCAACTATCACATGAACGAGTTTGTCTGATATCACAACAATACTAGCAATGGTGACAGATATATAAACACGTGGGTATGGATAACATTTAAAACGATATGTTAGAAATAAATTTCCATTAGGTAACTGAAAGTTTATCAACAATGTAACCTTACACATTATCACTGACATCAACAATGTAACCTTACACATTATCACTGACATCAACAATGCGACCTAACACATTATCACTGACATCAACAATGTGATATTACATATCATCATTGACATCAACAATGTAACCTTACACATTATCACTGACATCAACAATGTGACCTAACACATTATCACTGACATCAACAATGTGACCTTACACATCATCACTGACATCAACAATGTAGCCTTAAACATTTTCACTGACATCAACAATGTAACCTTACACATCATCACTGACACCTTACACATTATCACTGACATAAACAATGTAACCTAACACATTATCACTGACATCAACAATGTAACCTAACACATAATCACTGACATCAACAATGTAACCTTACACATTATCACTGACATCAACAATGTAACCTTACACATCATCACTGACATCAACAATATGACCTTACACATTATCACTGACATCAACAATGCGACCTAACACATTATCACTGACATCAACAATGTGATATTACATATCATCATTGACATCAACAATGTAACCTTACACATTGTCACTGACATCAACAATATGACCTAACACATTATCACTGACATCAACAATGTGACCTTACACATCATCACTGACATCAACAATGCAATCTTACATATTATCACTGACATCAACAATGTGACCTAACACATTATCACTGACATCAACAATGTGACCTAACACATTATCACTGACATCAACAATGCAATCTTACACATTATCACTTACATCAACAATGTAACCTTACACATTATCACTGACATCAACAATGTGACCTAACACATTATCACTGACATCAACAATGCAATCTTACACATTATCACTGACATCAACAATGCAATCTTACACATCATCATTGACATCAACAATGTAACCTGACACATCATCATTGACATCAACAATGTAACCTTACAAATTATCACTGACATCAACAATGTGACCTTACACGTCACAATTGACATCAATAATGTAACCTTACACATCATCACTGACATCAACAATGTAACCTTACAAATTATCATTGACATCAACAATGTAACCTTACACATCATCACTGACATCAACAATGTAACCTTACACATCATAATTGACATCAACAATGTGACCTAACACATTATCATTGACATCAACAATGTGACCTTACATGTCATAATTGACATCAACGCATGTGACCTTACACGTCACAATCGACATCAACATGTGGGACCTTTCACGTCACAATCGACATCAACATGTGTGACCTTTCACGTCACAATCGACATCAACATGTGTGACCTTTCACGTCACAATCGACATCAACATGTGTGACCTTTCACGTCACAATCGACATCAACAATGTGACCTTTCACGTCACAATCGACATCAACACATGCCAACATACACAAAACGATGTTTTTACATGTAGATTTGCCTACACGACTGAACATCATCCACATAACTAGTAACTCGAGCTAGGTAATGCATTGTTGTATAAACAGACGTTTTTAAAAGTATTATACTATTTCTAAAAAAAACTCTTGAACAAGATGAGTCAGGATGCAATTTTAGGAAGTATATATGTTTTTACTTATAAGTACATTTTATCGTTTTAGAAAAGATATAATCACAGGAAATAAACAATAAGTTTACTTAGAAGTATTAAGTACATTATGTATATCAGAAGAGGTATTTCATTTATAACCATAGAGACACGTAAAATTTTATAAACTGATTTCAATTATTCTGTGGTTCATACCAAATAACATCCGTCTTATAAAACACTAAGACCGGTATTTAAATAGGGGATATATTCTATTATCACCAAACCTTAAACCAACGTTTGGTTTGTCATTGCTTTAAGTCCAATTTGAAGCAAGAACATGCCAGTTTTGGATGGTTGAGGAAAGCCGGATTCAACGTTTACTTTGACTCAGAATAATATTGGACAATTTTTTAAAATAAAGTTTTCTTTAATTCTAGTTCTTGTGGTTTCACCAAAACCTTAAAGCAAAATGTAGATTTCGTGAAATACCAGAATGATTTAAGTCTCCCTCTATTTGATTATGATGTGTCTATTTTTCCTCACTCAATGACATCAGAAACAACAGCGTAAATTAGTGTTAATCACTCAAATTTTGCGTGGTGTTTATTTTCGCGTTTAAACGCGAGAAGAGTCAATCGCTGTATCGAATCCCTCGTGATTATTTGTACTGCATCCATTTTGACTCGATTACAGATATCGTAGCCTAGCCGAGTCCTTGTCTCTAATAGATCAACATTCACAAATTTTAAGTCATTTCGAGATCAGCGTTCGCAAAATCATATATTTGCGAATTTATTTGAAGAGGTAATCCCGCGAAGTATGAGTGATTTACTGTACAACACTCATAATATTAGTAAACTATATTATTTCAAATCATTCTAATTCGGGCAACCTTCTGGTTAAACTCTCTTTGGTCAAGCACATATATTGTCTGTTATATGAGAACAACTTCTCATATTCTACGTCCCTTGAAAAGAAACGTGAAAAAAAAAAAAAAAAAAAAAAAAACAGTTTTTCCAAATCTAGAAGGAAAAAGAATGTATTTTCAGTGACGTCATGAAATCATTATAAAAAAATTCGTCGCAATCTTAATCCATTCTCAATAATAACAACCTGAACAGAAATCAGTGCTGATCATCACTAATTTATCTCATATTTGAAATTCAAAGGGCACGCGCGAAAATCTTCTTTGACAGTACTGTCTGAGTAGATATTATAACGGTCAGCAAAAGTCTATAGTCGGATATATTTTCGGGGGAATAATTTGCTATTTTCGCGGTCATTAATAATAGCTCTAAATTAAATATCAAAGAAGTCTTTAAAATCTAAGTATAGGAACCAATAAATTATGGATAAAAACCAACAAGCATTCTCTCTTTTATAGTACTAAAAGATGCGTTCTTCTAGATAATTTAAAACTAGTCCCAAAGAGGGACAACTGTTAAATTGATGCCCAACAAAATTAAACAGGTGAACTATCCCCAAAGAGGGACAACTGTAAAATTGATGCCCATCTAAATTAAACAGGTAAACTATCCCCAAAGAGGGACAACTGTTAAATTGATGCCCAACAAAATTAAAGAAGTATACAATACGTATATTGTGACCTTGGTATCCAGCACACAGTGTTACAGTGACATGGTATGTGGTACATAAAATTTACATAGAATTAAGTTAGATATGGCACAGTAAAAGCTCAACCTCAAGAAACTCGCGTTAATAGGCTACAATAAAAATGTTTAAATGAAATTTTAAAACAATAACTACAGTTTATCTATTATACAAAAATGTCATACGCAGATATTTTAAACGTTGGAAACATTTTTGTGTAGAAAAAAATCGGTCGGAAACTAATTTCTTGTCATAAATTTGGTTGTAAAACGGAGAGTCAGTCGAGATAAAAGGATTCTAACTTTTCCTTCCTTTGGTTTTGGGTCCAACTTTTTTTTCATGTTTCATGTTACTACATAAATTACATGAATTCTGACTTTTAGTCATCAGACTCAATCTTAAAAGCTAATACTACGATATATATGGGTCGGATTTAAGAAAATAGTAAGGGCTTAATATTAATTCCTGTGTAATTTTTAACCAATAGCAACTGTAATATTCATTCATCTTAATACTGTGAAGGTTTTTCAAAACTTATTTTTTTGTGAATTACTAGGAACTTAAAACATTTCACAAAAGTCGTAAAACAGACTACAGTGTACAAGATCTCAAAATTCTTTTGTTTTATTAAATCCTTAAGAATTAAAAAACAAGTTCACCTTGCTTGATAACTTTAACAGTACACTGTAAACTTCTCGCGATCAAAATCCTCAAGTGTCAATTTTTTTTTGTGATTTTCCCTCATTTTTCACGGATCAAATTCTCCTGGTCGCATTACACTGGAGCGAAATATGGAAATTATCATGAAAGTAACAGACTACACGGTAAGTTACATAAACTATACAGAGAAAATGTCTACCGAATTAGTGTCACGTGATTACATCTCATATAAACTAATACGGCATTTGATCTTTTTCATCATCAAAATTAAATCAGATTTGGAAATACAGGTGATTCGAATTTCTCGATGTATCCAATTTTTGCCTGGTCTTGAATTTTATTCCTTTATATTACAACCTATCCCTTCATGAATCGAAGTTTTTTTTCACAGACCGTTAGCTAAGATTACACAGTCTTTGACACCTCAAGATTCGAACAAAACATTTAGTTTTATATCACCCATCACGGATAATTCGAAGTCTCAATATGTCGAACTTTTGTTACAAATCCCTTGAGTAATGGCATTTTTCGTCATAAAAATCAAATAAGATTTAGAAAAATAGGTGTATGTTTGGTTTCAACAAAATACATATGTACTACATACTAATGTATCTAGGAGATATCAATGAAGATTATTAAACTGAAGACGAATGAGCATTAAGCAATTTCAGGTTGCAAGCATTTTAAACATAACCTGAGCATAGCATATGAATCGTTATCATGATATGTAAACAAATACAAAAAAATACAATTATTTATAAATACATACACACAGTATGTTTAATACTATACATTTAACTGGGCTTTAACAACGTGTTTTTTTTCTATAGAAACCAACAACTATTACACCGACATTTGACTTCGTGATTAATGATTTTACAACAGCTCATTGCATATGGTTGGGTTTTTTTCGATATACCCAAAATTGTCTTCTACTATTTTTCTATTATCGTGTTTGTGTTTATAAGGAAAGACAACTGTGTGTATGAGTTATCGTTCTTTACATCTGTTGCAATAAAGAACCATGACAACTATATGTATAGAAATAAAAAAAGCTCTGTTTATGCAAAATGCCAGCAGTCTGTTTATTCCGCTATGACCATCCACACCCATATAGTACTTCAGTGAACATTATGTGATTAAAGTAACGTGCCTAAAAGCTGAAAGCACCACCACTACATCACAAGATAGTTTGTGATCTCAGCTGAGAAACATCAACACCTCGAGGTGGGGATGGAACCACAAGCCTCAGATCTGACTCTACAGAAGGAGGTCTCTTAATCAGATAAATAGACAGCAAACAGAGGAATTTTAGTATTTGACACTAAAAACGTGCTTTGTTTCTATAACATCAAAATGCGACTAATTTCTCTGGGTTTGACCAGTAGAATCAATCTTTATATAATTTATAGAGCCTTGTTGACAATAATTCTGGTTTCCTGCACTGTTCATACTGCTTTAAATCGAAGTTTTGATTTTGATCCGCTCTAACGTTATTAATTGTTAAAAAGTAGGTACGGTGTGGATGGAAAAACAGATATGGATGCATTTTAACATCATAATAGAGAGTTATATGGTAAGGTAGATTGTTAGATACCACATCATCATTATACACAGATTCTATACAACGTTTACATCGAATACAATGACGAATGTAAAAAAAAACAGATCTGATTGAAGTTTAACACAGTTTTGTTACTGTCGTTAACACCAGTAATACAGGTACATAAAGTGGGGAAAGTATTTCAGATTGATGTGAATGTTTACGCAAGGTTAATTACGTCAGACAGATTGATGTGAATGTTTACCCCAGGTTAATTACGCCAGACAGATTGATGTGAATGTGTTTACCCAAAGTTAATTACGTAAGACAGGTTGATGTAAATGTTTACCAAGGTTTATTAAGTGAGACAGAATGATGTAAATATTTACACAAGGTTAATTACGTTAGATAGATTGATGTAAATATTTACACAAGGTTAATTACGTAAGACAGATTGATGTAAATGTGTTTAACCAAGTTTAATTACGTAAGACAGATTGATGTAAATGTGTTTAACCAAGGTTAATTACGTAAGACAGATTGATGTAAATGTGTTTAACCAAGGTTAATTACGTTAGACTGATTGATGTGAATGTGTTTACCCAAAGTTAATTACGTTAGACAGATTGATGTGAATGTTTACACAAGGTTAATTACGTTAGACTGATTGCCGTAAATGTTTACACAAGGTTAATTACGTCAGACAGATTGATGTGAATATGTTTAATCAAGGTTAATTACGTTGGACAGATTGATGTAAATGTTTACACAAGGTTAATTACGTTAGACTGATTGCCGTAAATGTTTACACAAGGTTAATTACGTCTGACAGATTGATGTGAATGTTTAACCAAGGTTAATTACGTTAGACCGATGGACGTGAATGTGTTTAACCAAGGTTAATTACGTTAGACTGATTGCCGTAAATGTTTACACAAGGTTAATTACGTCAGACAGATTGATGTGAATATGTTTAATCAAGGTTAATTACGTTGGACAGACTGATGTAAATGTTTACACAAGGTTAATTACGTTAGACTGATTGCCGTAAATGTTTACACAAGGTTAATTACGTCTGACAGATTGATGTGAATGTTTAACCAAGGTTAATTACGTTAGACCGATGGACGTGAATGTGTTTAACCAAGGTTAATTACGTTAGACTGATTGCCGTAAATGTTTACACAAGGTTAATTACGTTAGACAGATTGATGTGAATATGTTTAATCAAGGTTAATTACGTCTGACAGATTGACGTGAATGTTTACACAAGGTTAATTACGTTAGACAGATGGACGTGAATGTTTACACAAGGTTAATTACGTTAGACAGATTGACGTGAATATGTTTAATCAAGGTTAATTACGTTAGACAGATTGCTGTAAATGTTTACCCAAGGTTAATTACGTCTGACAGATTGATGTGAATGTTTACACAAGGTTAATTACGTTAGACAGATGGACGTGAATGTGTTTAACCAAGGTTAATTACGTTAGACAGATTGCTGTAAATGTTTACCCAAGGTTAATTACGTTAGACAGATTGATGTGAATGTTTACGCAAGGTTAATTTCGTTCGACAGATTTTACCCAAGGTAAACATATTTATACAGATATTAGTGTTAATCGGATTATAGGGCTTTTCACACTGAAAACCTTGTGCAAAAATACCATTGCACTTATTGCAGCTTCTGTGCGATATTGTTTATGTACATTAATCACTATGGACGTACTAATCTCTCAATGAGCGAGAATTGTGGACAGTTTACGGTAAGTTCCCCTCGCTGTTGATTTGCTTGATATAGAAGCATAAAGTTATTAATGAAAATGGACAACCCCATAATCAAGTAACAAGTACTGAATCAATATAATCAGGGACTCCAGGTGTGAGGTCAGAGTGATCAGGTCAAAGGTCACCTTCTTCGTAAATTGTTGCAATAGCACATTCCATGTATAATTTGATAATACCATAAATTAAATATTATTAGTAGTGGAAGTCTGCGATTCAAACGTTATACTCCAGGCAAAGGGCTTAAAATGCCTTTAAATAAACAATTGTAATTATTGAAACAAAGTTTCAAGAATCAGTGTTTTGACTGAAACAGTTTAAATCATTCAGGCTATTCCACGTAGTTAATACATTACGTAATCAGCCTATTGTGTATCAAACATTCATAGAAAATGAATGTTTTTGCAGTAAAATATCTTGTGTCATTTCTGTACCTTTGTACCTAAAATATCCCCTATTACCTAGAATTTGCATAAAAATGAAATGTTAGTCACAATAATGTAGGTACCAAAGATTGATTATGAAAAATTACAATTCATCATCACATCAGATCAGGTGAAATGATTGTATAATCAGTGAGTGAATATCACCAGTATCACAATATAACAATACATATCATTACTGGTGTGTAGTAACCTGTACCATTACTGTAGTACCCTGTACCATTACTGGTGTGTAGTAACCTGTACCATTACTGTAGTAACCTGTTCCATTACTGTAGTACCCTGTACCATTACTGGTGTGTAGTAACCTGTACCATTACTGGTGTGTAGTAATCTGTACCATTACTGGTGTGTAGTAACCTGTACCATTACTGGTATGTAGTAACCTGTACAATTACTGGTGTGTAGTAAAATGTACCATTACTGTAGTAACATGAACCATTACTGGTGTGTAGTAACCTGTACCATTGCTGGTGTGTAGTAACCTGTACCATTACTGTAGTAACATGTACCATTATTGGTGTGTAGTAACCTGTACCATTACTGGTGTGTAGTAACATGTACCATTACTGGTGTGTAGTAACCTGTACCATTACTGTAGTAACCTGTATCATTACTGTAGTGTAGTAACATGTATCATTACTGGTGTAGTAACCAGTACCATTGCTGGTGTGTAGTAACCTGTACCATTACTGTAGTAACATGTACCATTATTGGTGTAGTAACCTGTACCATTACTGGTGTGTAGTAACATGTACCATTACTGGTGTTTAGTAACCTATACCATTACTGTAGTGTAGTAACCTGTACCATTACTGGTGTGTAGTAACCTGTACCATTACTGGTGTGTAGTACCCTGTACCATTACTGGTGAGTAGTACCATGTACCATTACTGGTGTGTAGTAACCAGTACCATTACTGGTGTGTAGTAACCTGTACAATTACTGGTGTGTAGTAAAATGTACCATTACTGTAGTAACATGTACCATTACTGGTGTGTAGTAACCTGTACCATTGCTGGTGTGTAGTAACCTGTACCATTACTGTAGTAACATGTACCATTATTGGTGTCTAGTAACCTGTACCATTACTGGTGTGTAGTAACATGTACCATTACTGGTGTGTAGTAACCTGTACCATTACTGTAGTAACCTGTACCATTACTGTAGTGTAGTAACCTGTACCATTACTGGTGTGTAGTAACCTGTACCATTATTGGTGTGTAGTAACCTGTACAATTACTGGTGTGTAGTAAAATGTACCATTACTGCAGTAACATGTACCATCACTGGTGTGTAGTAACCTGTACCATTGCTGGTGTGTAGTAACCCGTACCATTACTGTAGTAACATGTACCATTATTGGTGTGTAGTAACCTGTACCATTACTGGTGTGTAGTAACATGTACCATTACTGGTGTGTAGTAACCTGTACCATTACTGTAGTAACCTGTATCATTACTGTAGTGTAGTAACCTGTACCATTACTGGTGTGTAGTAACCTATACCATTACTGGTGTGTAGTACCCTGTACCATTACTGGTGTGTAGTAACCTGTACCATTACTGTAGTACCCTGTACCATTACTGGTGTGTAGTAACATGTACCATTACTGGTGTGTAGTAACCTGTACCATTACTGGTGTGTAGTAACCTGTACAATTACTGGTGTGTAGTAACCTGTACCATTACTGGTGTATAGTAGCCAGTACCGTTACTGTAGTAACCTGTACCATTACTGTAGTAACCTGTACCATTACTGGTGTGTAGTAACCTGTATCATTACTGGTGTGTAGTATCCTTTATCATTACTGGTGTGTAGTAACCTGTACCATTACTGGTGTGTAGTAACCAGTACCATTACTGGTGTGTATTAACCTGTACCATTACTGGTGTGTAGTAACCTGTACCATTACTGGTGTGTAGTAACCAGTACTATTACTGTAGTAACCTGTACCATTACTGGTGTGTAGTAACCTGTACCATAACTGGTGTGTAGTAAACTGTACCATTACTGTAGTAACATGTACCATTACTGGTGTGTAGTAACCTGTACCGTTACTGTAGTAACAAGTACCATTACTGGTGTGTAGTAACCTGTACCATTACTGGTGTGTAGTAACATGTACCATTACTGTGTGTAGTACCCTGTACCATTACTGGTGTGTAGTAACCTGTACCATTACTGTAGTAACCTGTTCCATTACTGTAGTACCCTGTACCATTACTGGTGTGTAGTAACCTGTACCATTACTGGTGTGTAGTAATCTGTACCATTACTGGTGTGTAGTAACCTGTACCATTACTGGTATGTAGTAACCTGTACAATTACTGGTGTGTAGTAAAATGTACCATTACTGTAGTAACATGAACCATTACTGGTGTGTAGTAACCTGTACCATTGCTGGTGTGTAGTAACCTGTACCATTACTGTAGTAACATGTACCATTATTGGTGTGTAGTAACCTGTACCATTACTGGTGTGTAGTAACATGTACCATTACTGGTGTGTAGTAACCTGTACCATTACTGTAGTAACCTGTATCATTACTGTAGTGTAGTAACATGTATCATTACTGGTGTAGTAACCTGTACCATTGCTGGTGTGTAGTAACCTGTACCATTACTGTAGTAACATGTACCATTATTGGTGTAGTAACCTGTACCATTACTGGTGTGTAGTAACATGTACCATTACTGGTGTTTAGTAACCTATACCATTACTGTAGTGTAGTAACCTGTACCATTACTGGTGTGTAGTAACCTGTACCATTACTGGTGTGTAGTACCCTGTACCATTACTGGTGTGTAGTAAAATGTACCATTACTGTAGTAACATGTACCATTACTGGTGTGTAGTAACCTGTACCATTGCTGGTGTGTAGTAACCTGTACCATTACTGTAGTAACATGTACCATTATTGGTGTGTAGTAACCTGTACCATTACTGGTGTGTAGTAACATGTACCATTACTGGTGTGTAGTAACCTGTACCATTACTGGAGTAACCTGTACCATTACTGTAGTGTAGTAACCTGTACCATTACTGGTGTGTAGTAACCTGTACCATTATTGGTGTGTAGTAACCTGTACAATTACTGGTGTGTAGTAAAATGTACCATTACTGTAGTAACATGTACCATCACTGGTGTGTAGTAACCTGTACCATTGCTGGTGTGTAGTAACCCGTACCATTACTGTAGTAACATGTACCATTATTGGTGTGTAGTAACCTGTACCATTACTGGTGTGTAGTAACATGTACCATTACTGGTGTGTAGTAACCTGTACCATTAATGTAGTAACCTGTATCATTACTGTAGTGTAGTAACCTGTACCATTACTGGTGTGTAGTAACCTATACCATTACTGGTGTGTAGTACCCTGTACCATTACTGGTGTGTAGTAACCTGTACCATTACTGTAGTACCCTGTACCATTACTGGTGTGTAGTAACATGTACCATTACTGGTGTGTAGTAACCTGTACAATTACTGGTGTGTAGTAACCTGTACCATTACTGGTGTGTAGTAGCCAGTACCGTTACTGTAGTAACCTGTACCATTACTGTAGTAACCTGTACCATTACTGGTGTGTAGTAACCTGTATCATTACTGGTGTGTAGTATCCTTTATCATTACTGGTGTGTAGTAACCTGTACCATTACTGGTGTGTAGTAACCAGTACCATTACTGGTGTGTATTAACCTGTACCATTACTGGTGTGTAGTAACCTGTACCATTACTGGTGTGTAGTAACCAGTACCATTACTGTAGTAACCTGTACCATTACTGGTGTGTAGTAACCTGTACCATAACTGGTGTGTAGTAAACTGTACCATTACTGTAGTAACATGTACCATTACTGGTGTGTAGTAACCTGTACCGTTACTGTAGTAACAAGTACCATTACTGGTGTGTAGTAACCTGTACCATTACTGGTGTGTAGTAACATGTACCATTACTGTGTGTAGTAACCTGTACCATTATTGGAGTGTAGTACCCTGTACCATCACTGGTGTGTAGTAACCTGTACCATTACTGGTGTGTAGTAACATGTACCATTACTGGTGTGTAGTAACCTGTACCATTACTGGTGTGTAGTAACCTGTACCATTACTGTAGTAACCTGTACCATTACTGGTGTGTAGTAACCTGTACCATTACTGGTGTGTAGTATCCTTTATCATTACTGGTGTGTAGTAACCTGTACCATTACTGGTGTGTAGTAACCAGTACCATTACTGGTGTGTATTAACCTGTACCATTACTGGTGTAGTAACCTGTACCATTACTAGTGTGTAGTAACCAGTACCATTACTGTAGTAACCTGTACCATTACTGGTGTGTAGTAACCTGAACCATAACTGGTGTGTAGTAAACTGTACCATTACTGTAGTAACATGTACCATTACTGGTGTGTAGTAACCTGTACCGTTACTGTAGTAACATGTACCATTACTGGTGTGTAGTAACCTGTACCATTACTGGTGTGTAGTAACATGTACCATTACTGTGTGTAGTAACCTGTACCATTATTGGAGTGTAGTACCCTGTACCATCACTGGTGTGTAGTAACCTGTACCATTACTGGTGTGTAGTAACCAGTACCATTACTGTGTGTAGTAACCTGTACCATTATTGGAGTGTAGTACCCTGTACCATCACTGGTGTGTAGTAACCTGTACCATTACCGGTGTGTAGTAACCTGTACCATTACTGGTGTGTAGTAACCTGTACCATTACTGGTGTGTAGTAACCTGTACCATTACTGGTGTGTAGTAACCTGTACCATTATTGGAGTGTAGTAACATGTACCATTACTGGTGTGTAGTGACCTGTACAATTACTGGTGTGTAGTAACCTGTACCATTACTGTAGTAACCTGTACCATTACTGGTGTGTAGTAACCTGTACCATTATTGGTGTGTAGTATCCTTTATCATTACTGGTGTGTAGTAACCTGTACCATTATTGGAGTGTAGTAACATGTACCATTACTGGTGTGTAGTGACCTGTACAATTACTGGTGTGTAGTAACCTGTACCATTACTGTAGTAACCTGTACCATTACTAGTGTGTAGTATCCTGTATAATTACTGGTGTGTAGTAACATGTACCATTACTGGTGTGTAGTAACCTGTACCATTACTGTAGTAAGATGTACCATTACTGGTGTGTAGTAACCTGTACCATTGCTGGTGTGTAGTAACCTGTACCATTACTGGTGTGTAGTAACCTGTACCATTACTGTAGTAACCTGTACCATTGCTGGTGTGTAGTAACCTGTACCATTACTGGTGTGTAGTAACCTGTACCATTACTGGTGTGTAGTAACCTGTACCATTACTGGTGTGTAGTAACCTGTACCATTACTGTAGTAACCTGTACCATTGCTGGTGTGTAGTAACCTGTACCATTACTGGTGTGTAGTAACCTGTACCATTACTGTAGTAACCTGTACCATTGCTGGTGTGTAGTAACCTGTACCATTACTGGTGTGTAGTAACCTGTACCATTACTGTAGTAATCTGTACCATTGCTGGTGTGTAGTAACATGTACCATTACTGGTGTGTAGTAGCCTGTACCATTACTGGTGTGTAGTAACCTGTACAATTACTGGTGTGTAGTAAAATGTACCATTACTGTAGTAACATGTACCATTACTGGTGTGTAGTAACCTGTACCATTACTGGTGTGTAGTAACCTGTACCATTACTATAGTAACATGTACCATTATTGGTGTGTAGTAACCTGTACCATTACTGGTGTGTAGTAACATGTACCATAACTGGTGTGTAGTAACCTGTACCATTACTGTAGTAACCTGTATCATTACTGTAGTGTAGTAACCTGTACCATTACTGGTGTGTAGTAACCTGTACCATTACTGGTGTGTAGTACCCTGTACCATTACTGGTGTGTAGTAACCTGTACCATTACTGGTGTGTAGTAACCAGTACCATTACTGGTGTGTAGTAACCTGTACCATTACTGGTGTGTAGTAACCTGTACCATTACTGGTGTGTAGTAACCTGTACCATTACTGGTGTGTAGTAACCTGTACCATTACTGTAGTAACCTGTACCATTACTGTAGTACCCTGTACCATTACTAGTGTGTAGTAACATGTACCATTACTGGTGTGTAGTAACATGTACCATTACTGGTGTGTAGTAACATGTACCATTACTGGTGTGTAGTAACATGTACCATTACTGGTGTGTAGTAACCTGTACCATTACTGGTGTGTAGTAACCTGTACCATTACTGTAGTAACCTGTACCATTACTGGTGTGTAGTAACCTGTATCATTACTGGTGTGTAGTATCCTTTATCATTACTGGTGTGTAGTAACCAGTACCATTACTGGTGTGTAGTAAACTGTACCATTACTGGTGTGTAGTAACCTGTACCATTACTGGTGTGTAGTAACCTGTACCATTACTGTAGTAACCTGTACCATTACTGTAGTAACCTGTTTAATTACTGTAGTAACCTGTATCATTACTGGTGTGTGGTACCCTGTACCATTACTGGTGTGTAGTAACCTGTTCAATTACTGTAGTAACCTGTACCATTACTGGTGTGTAGTAACCTGTACCATTGCTGGTGTGTAGTAACCTGTACCATTACTGTAGTAACATGTACCATTACTGGTGTGTAGTAACCTGTACCATAACTGGTGTGTAGTAAACTGTACCATTACTGTAGTAACATGTACCATTACTGGTGTGTAGTAACCTATACCATTATGTACCATTACTGGTGTGTAGTAACCCTGTACCATTACTGGTGTAGTAACCTGTACCATTACTGGTGTGTAGTAACCAGTACCATTACTGTGTGTAGTAACCTGTACCATTATTGGAGTGTAGTACCCTGTACCATCACTGGTGTGTAGTAACCTGTACCATTACCGGTGTGTACTAACCTGTACCATTACTGGTGTGTAGTAACCTGTACCATTACTGGTGTGTAGTAACCTGTACCATTACTGGTGTGTAGTAACCTGTACCATTATTGGAGTGTAGTAACCTGTACCATTACTGGTGTGTAGTGACCTGTACAATAACTGGTGTGTAGTAACCTGTACCATTACTAGTGTGTAGTAACCTGTACCATTACTGTAGTAACCTGTACCATTACTGGTGTGTAGTATCCTGTATCATTACTGGTGTGTAGTAACCTGTACCATTACTGGTGTGTAGTAACCTGTACCATTACTGTAGTAAGATGTACCATTACTGGTGTGTAGTAACATGTACCATTGCTGGTGTGTAGTAACCTGTACCATTACTGGTGTGTAGTAACCTGTACCATTACTGTAGTAATCTGTACCATTACTGGTGTGTAGTAACCTGCACCATTGCTGGTGTGTAGTAACCTGTACCATTACTGGTGTGTAGTAACCTGTACCATTACTATAGTAACATGTACCATTATTGGTGTGTAGTAACCTGTACCATTACTGGTGTGTAGTAACATGTACCATAACTGGTGTGTAGTAACCTGTACCATTACTGTAGTGACCTGTATCATTACTGTAGTGTAGTAACCTGTACCATTACTGGTGTGTAGTAACCTGTACCATTACTGGTGTGTAGTACCCTGTACCATTACTGGTGAGTAGTACCCTGTACCATTACTGGTGTGTAGTAACCAGTACCATTACTGGTGTGTAGTAACCTGTACCATTACTCGTGTGTAGTAACCTGTACCATTACTGGTGAGTAGTACCCTGTACCATTACTGGTGTGTAGTAACCTGTACCATTACTGGTGTGTAGTAACCTGTACCATTACTGTAGTAACCTGTACCATTACTAGTGTGTAGTAACCTGTACCATTACTGGTGTGTAGTAACCTGTACCATTACTGTAGTAACCTGTACCATTACTGGTGTGTAGTAACCTGTACCATTACTGGTGTGTAGTAACCTGTATCATTACTGGTGTGTAGTATCCTTTATCATTACTGGTGTGTAGTAAACTGTACCATTACTGGTGTGTAGTAACCTGTACCATTACTGGTGTGTAGTAACCTGTACCATTACTGGTGAGTAGTACCCTGTACCATTACTGGTGTGTAGTATCCTGTACCATTACTGGTGTGTAGTACCCTGTACCATTACTGGTGTGTAGTATCCTGTACCATTACTGGTGTGTAGTAACCTGTACAATTACTGGTGTGTAGTAACCTGTTCAATTACTGTAGTAACCTGTATCATTACTGGTGTGTAGTACCCTGTACCATTACTGGTGTGTAGTATCCTGTACCATTACTGGTGTGTAGTACCCTGTACCATTACTGGTGTGTAGTAACCTGTACCATTACTGGTGTGTAGTAACCTGTACCATTACTGTAGTAACCTGTACCATTACTGTAGTAACCTGTTCAATTACTGTAGTACCCTGTACCATTACTGGTGTGTAGTACCCTGTACCATTACTGGTGTGTAGTAACCTGTACCATTACTGTAGTAACCTGTACCATTACTGTAGTAACCTGTTCAATTACTGTAGTAACCTGTATCATTACTGGTGTGTAGTAACCTATACCATTACTGGTGTGTAGCAACCTGTACCATTACTGGTGTGTAGCAACCTGTACCATTACTGGTGTGTAGTAACCTGTACCATTACTGGTGTGTAGTACCCTGTACCATTACTGGTGTGTAGTATCCTGTACCATTACTGGTGTGTAGTACCCTGTACCATTACTGGTGTGTAGTATCCTGTACCATTACTGGTGTGTAGTACCCTGTACCATTACTGGTGTGTAGTAACCTGTACCATTACTGGTGTGTAGTAACCTGTACCATTACTGTAGTAACCTGTACCATTACTGTAGTAACCTGTTCAATTACTGTAGTAACCTGTATCATTACTGGTGTGTAGTAACCTATACCATTACTGGTGTGTAGCAACCTGTACCATTACTGGTGTGTAGCAACCTGTACCATTACTGGTGTGTAGTAACCTGTACCATTACTGTAGTAACCTGTACCATTACTGGTGTGTAGTAACCTGTACCATTACTGTAGTAACCCGTATCATTACTGGTGTGAAGTAACCTGTACCATTCCTGTAGTAATCTGTTCTATTACTGGTGTGTAGTGACCTGTATCATTACTGGTGTGTAGTAACATGTACCATTACTGCAGTAACCTGTACCATTACTGAAGTATCCTGCATCATTACTGGTGAGTAGTACCCTGTACCATTACTGGTGTGTAGTAACCTGTACCATTACTGGTGTGTAGTAACCTGTACCATTATTGGTGTGTAGTAACCTGTACCATTACTGGTGTGTAGTATCCTTTATCATTACTAGTGTGTAGTAAGTACCATTACTGGTGTGTAGTAACCTGTACCATTACTGGTGTGTAGTAACCAGTACCATTATTGTAGTGACCTGTACCACTACTGGTGTGTAGTACTCTGTACTATTACTGGTGTGTAGTAACCTGTACCATTACTGTAGTAACATGTACCATTACTGGTGTGTAGTAACCTGTACCATTGCTGGTGTGTAGTAACCTGTACCATTACTGTAGTAACATGTACCATTACTGGTGTGTAGTAACCTGTACCATAACTGATGTGTAGTAACATGTACCATTACTGGTGTGTAGTAACCTGTACCATTACTGAAGTACCCTGTACCATTACTGGTGAGTAGTACCCTGTACCATTACTGGTGTGTAGTAACCTGTACCATTACTGTAGTAACCTGTACCATTACTGTAGTGTAGTAACCTGTACCATTACTGGTGTGTAGTAACCAGTACCATTACTGGTGTGTAGTAACCTGTACCATTACTGGTGTGTAGTAGCCTGTACCATTACTGGTGAGTAGTACCCTGTACCATTACTGTAGTGTAGTAACCTGTACCATTACTGGTGTGTAGTAACCTGTACCATTACTGGTGTGTAGTAACATGTACCATTACTGCAGTAACCTGTACCATTACTGAAGTACCCTGTATCATTACTGGTGAGTACCTTGTACCATTACTGGTGTGTAGTAACCTGTACCATTACTGGTGTGTAGTAACCTGTACCATTACTGGTGTGTAGTAGCCTGTACCATTACTGGTGAGTAGTACCCTGTACCATTACTGTAGTGTAGTAACCTGTACCATTACTGGTGTGTAGTAACCTGTACCATTACTGGTGTGTAGTAACATGTACCATTACTGCAGTAACCTGTACCATTACTGAAGTACCCTGTATCATTACTGGTGAGTAGTAACTTGTACCATTACTGGTGTGTAGTAACCTGTACCATTACTGGTGTGTAGTAACCTGTACCATTACTGGTGAGTAGTAACCTGTACCATTACTTGTGTGTCGTAACCTGTACCATTACTGGTGTGTAGTAACCTGGCATAACGTAGCATATAAGAAGTAGAATGCAATTGAGAAAACAAACAACATATTGCCCAGAGTCTTACAGGGGATTAATATAATACAAGTTTGTGACTAGACTGGTTATAATTAATTAGTATCCTAAAATAAGTAACATCAGAGAGTTCTTCTACAAACAGGACAAGTTCCACACTGAAATATAAACAAAAAAATATATCAATATTTTTTTTATCTCATTCACTATATAAAATTTTTTCAAATATAACAGATTGTTTATTTTTTCTTAATTCAAAATTATGGTTTTCATTATCCAGAAGTATATTGATGCCGTTAGTATTAAAGGTCATTTAACATGGAGCATATTATCTTTTTTTTTCAGTCAGCCCCGGGATAAAATATATACTGAATATAGCAGGGATGGTATGTTTGATACAGGTCAATTATATAGTATGTGTAGGTATTACTCCTGAAACTACAATAGATGTGGGTGGGCTAATTACAGGACAATGATATAGCATGTGTAGGTATTACTCCTGAAACTACAATAGATGTGGGTGGGCTTATTACAGGACAATGATATAGCATGTGTAGGTATTACACCTGAAACTACAATAGATGTGGGTGGGCTTATTACAGGACAATGATATAGCATGTGTAGGTATTACACCTGAAACTACAATAGATGTGGGTGGGCTTATTACAGGACAATGATATACCATGAGTTGGTATTACCTAGTATAGATGTGGGTGGGCTTATTACAGGACAATGATATAGTATGTGTTGGTATTACCTAGTATAGATGTGGGTGGGCTTATTACAGGACAATGATATAGTATGTGTTGGTATTACCTACTGTGAGAGAATATATAATTTAACAATGTATTCAGTCTAGGAATTTTACCTGACTTTTTACATCGGCTTACTGTTGGACATATTAAGTAGGCCTGATATACAAGACTTGTATGTATATATGTTGAGTGAGTTTCTTTAATCTCCCTGATTCAGTCAGTTGCTGAAGATCTCAGTTCAGCATGAATCATTACATTTCACTTATAAGTTTAGGCCTATTGAACTAAACAATTCTTTTACAAGGCTGCCAGGTCCTTTGGAATTATAGGATGGTTTGGCTTACCTTTATCAACCAGGCCTGTATACATAACTGATGAAAGAGATGCTGACAGGGGAGACAACTCAAAATTTCCTTCTCTTCACATACACATAGACATATAGGGCAAGACAGGCTTATGGCTGGAAACAGAAAAAAATCAAAATTTGATTTCTTTCACTGGTTAATGAAATATAGTATTACAATTTGTACATCTTATTTCTTGCACTTTTAAAAAGAATAGTTTTGTGTATAGGACAGACCAGTTATATACACTGATATAAGAAACAAAAGCTACACACCAAGATGTCCTTGGTTGACAGTTAAAGACGGTAAGGCGTCAATTACTGACTGATCTGCTGGTGGGGGCGTGGCATCAGACAATAAATCTGGATGGACTGCTAACATCTGTAGAATCACATTCTGGAGACAGAAAATAATCAACTTACAGACATGGTCAATGTATCTATGTACATAAGTTTTACCTCTTTAAGAATTCCTAAGGGAAAAGATTCTACATTATTTTTCCAAACCTGATCAACCTATACATGCACAATATATACAGGGTTTTACAGGTTTTTATTCGAATCAGAATTCAGGCTCTCTGGCACAATCTCATAGGAATTAAAACTGTTATCACAATCTCATAGGAATTAAAACTGTTATCACAATCTCATAGGAATTAAAACTGTTATCACAATCTCATAGGAATTAAAACTGTTATCACAATCTCATAGGAATTAAAACTGTTATCACAATCTCATAGGAATTAAAACTGTTATCACAATCTCATAGGAATTAAAACTGTTATCACAATCTCATAGGAATTAAAACTGTTATCACAATCTCATAGGAATTAAAACAAAAACTGAATATTTTGCAAAGATAGTATTTCATTACACTGGTACAAATAAGCAATACTTCCACAACTACATAATTATCTCCTTCTTTAGTGACATCTCATATATCAAATACAGCTACAAGTTAACCATATAAACACAGAACACACTCGGCCAATCACAGCGCACCTTACATTATACATGTAAAAACAGAACACACTCGGCCAATCACAGCGCATCTTACATCATACATGTAAACACAGAACACACTCGGCCAATCACAGCGCATCTTACATTATACATGACATAACAACAACAGCACATTTGAGCCAAACAATGTCTGGTATTGTCCAAAAGAAATGTACAATATTAAAATGAATATAAATATGAAAATATAAATAAGAAGTCACTGTATAAAGACAATTAAAAGCTTTGACAGGTGTATGAATATCTAGTGTAGTGGATGTTACTACACACTCTTTATACCATACAATAAATTCAGGTTGGTTATTTATATGTTTTGAAACCAAGTGATTGGTCCCATGTTTATATAGTAGTTACATCTCACTCATTGTATACATCAAACTGTAAACTCTCTTTATCGTACAACAAAACAAGTTATTTCAACTTATATTAATCACTCTTGTTGGCCCAGATGTAAGTGCGTCTTATTGTCGGAGGAAACCGGAGTACCCAGGAAAAAGTGATGTGGTTGGGCAGGTGACCCTTACCTTTTCATGTCCGTTCCAGGAGTCGAGCCCCAGGCGACTAAGTGAAAGGCATTACCATTGCACCACCCGAACACTCATTGTATACATGTTTTAAACTTTTCAGAGACAGTGCTTTATCTTTAAACAAGATTTTGTTATTTTTCTCATGCACTTGATTTTGGGCAAGCATTGTAACAATAAAAATTAGACTATTTACAAATTTAAAGCACTTTTTGAACAAATTTGATAAAGGTTATCAGCTTCATACTAACACTAGAAGACATCTTCTCTTGTGTCTACTGCCGCTGTTATGATTGGAGAGGACTGAGTTGATCATGTGACCTTACAGAACTTAAATTCCCTTTGTTATGATTTCTATACTTTCCTGCATCGTGCACGAGCAAAGACCTTGTTTACAACAATAATGATATAATTTAGTGTCACTCCTATTTAATTAAATCACACCTATTTAATTAAATCACACCTATTAAATTAAAATCACTCCTATTTAATTAAAATCGCTATTAAATTAAAATCTCTATTTAATTAAAATTGCTCCAATTGAATTAAAATTGCTCCTATTTAATTAAAATCGCTCCTATTTAATTAAAATCACTCCTATTTAATTAAAGTTTTTTGACGTATTATATCATATGGTTATAAAAGCTTCTAAATATTATACAGAAAGTGCATAACACAAAGTTACCTCAAACATAAACTCCAGTTCATTTCGTCGTGTGTTCATGATGCTACTAAGGGGACTTAACTCCGCTATACTTATTCTGTACAGGCCTTCCTCCAGCTCTCCATCTGGTAGTCTAAACAAAAAAAAATCATTTCAGCATCAAATAAAACATAAAGCATCTTTTGTTGATACTACAGCCCGTCCATTAGAGATCATGCAATATATTTTATATGACTATCAATTAGTTAGAAAATTTTGTTTTAAAAACATTTCCACAGTTTTTACTTAAAAGTGATGCAGAAAGTCAGCAATCATTTTCTTTTCTTTTAAAGTGTTACGTTAATTCTTCATTGTCTTTCGCCTGTCGTCAGTTAATCTACAAATCCAAGATTTGAACTATGGCTATACCTATCGCATTTCACGTTCAGTGGAACCCACTTAATGTCATGTTCAATTTGTCAGGGAATATGTGATATTAACTGGAGAGTGTTATTAACTGGAGAGTGATACTAACTGGAAAGTGATATTAACTGGAGAGTGATATTGACTGGAAAGTAATATTAACTGACTTGACATTAAGTGGTTTACTTTGGACCACTTTGAAATCAATGGAACTGCATTGCAATGTTTATCATTTTAAATCATTGCAAGTTACCAAAGACACATAACTGCAATCTTTTTTTTTTTTTTTTTTTCAATGAAACAGATAAATTCAAGAGGTCAACATAGTTTCAAGCACTAAATCTATAATATCTATATAATGTTGTTGAGAAGATATGTGTATTGAGATGTAAGTATTTGCCTTTTGTTCTGAATGATTTACTGTGGTACCTTGGTAAGTCTCATTCACTACACTGACACCTGTATCACAAGTTATCTCCCCTTGTAATGATAAATGAACTGTGGTACCATGGTAAGTCTCATTCACTACACTGACACCTCTATCACAAGTTACCTCCCCTTGTAATGATAAATGAACTGTGGTACCTTGGTAAGTCTCATTCACTACATTGACACCTCTATCACAAGTTATCTCACCTTGTAATGATAAATGAACTGTGGTACCTTGGTAAGTCTCATTCACTACACCTCTATCACATGTTATCTCCCCTTGTAATGATAAATGAACTGTGGTACCTTGGTAAGTCTCATTCACTACACCTCTATCACATGTTATCTCCCCTTGTAATGATAAATGAACTGTGGTACCTCTACATTGACACCCCTATCACAAGTTATCTCCCCTTGTAATGATAAATCTCAGTCTCTTTCACTACACTTACACCTCTATCACATGTTATCTCCCCTTGTAATGATAAATGAACTGTGGTACCTTGGTAAGTCTCATTCACTACACCTCTATCACAAGTTATCTCTCCTTGTAATGATAAATGAACTGTGGTACACTTACACATTGACACCTCTATCACATGTTATCTCCCCTTGTAATGATAAATGAACTGTGGTACCTTGGTAAGTCTCATTCACTACACCTCTATCACAAGTTATCTCCCCTTGTAATGATAAATGAACTGTGGTACCTCTTTAAGTCTCATTCACTACATTGACACCTCTATCACATGTTATCTCCCCTTGTAATGATAAATGAACTGTGGTACCTTGGTAAGTCTCATTCACTACACCTCTATCACATGTTATCTCCCCTTGTAATGATAAATGAACTGTGGTACCTCTTTAAGTCTCATTCACTACATTGACACCCCTATCACAAGTTATCTCCCCTTGTAATGATAAATGAACTGTGGTACCTTGGTAAGTCTCTTTCACTACACTTACACCTCTATCACATGTTATCTCCCCTTGTAATGATAAATGAACTGTGGTACCTTGGTAAGTCTCATTCACTACACCTCTATCACAAGTTATCTCTCCTTGTAATGATAAATGAACTGTGGTACCTCTTTAAGTCTCATTCACTACATTGACACCTCTATCACATGTTATCTCCCCTTGTAATGATAAATGAACTGTGGTACCTTGGTAAGTCTCATTCACTACACCTCTATCACAAGTTATCTCCCCTTGTAATGATAAATGAACTGTGGTACCTCTTTAAGTCTCATTCACTACATTGACACCTCTATCACATGTTATCTCCCCTTGTAATGATAAATGAACTGTGGTACCTTGGTAAGTCTCATTCACTACACCTCTATCACATGTTATCTCCCCTTGTAATGATAAATGAACTGTGGTACCTCTTTAAGTCTCATTCACTACATTGACACCCCTATCACAAGTTATCTCCCCTTGTAATGATAAATGAACTGTGGTACCTTGGTAAGTCTCTTTCACTACACTTACACCTCTATCACATGTTATCTCCCCTTGTAATGATAAATGAACTGTGGTACCTTGGTAAGTCTCATTCACTACACCTCTATCACAAGTTATCTCTCCTTGTAATGATAAATGAAGTACCTCTTTATCTCTCACTACATTGACACCTCTATCACATGTTATCTCCCCTTGTAATGATAAATGAACTGTGGTACCTTGGTAAGTCTCATTCACTACACCTCTATCACAAGTTATCTCCCCTTGTAATGATAAATGAAAGTCTCATTCACTACATTGACACCTCTATCACATGTTATCTCCCCTTGTAATGATAAATGAACTGTGGTACCTTGGTAAGTCTTTCACTTCACTACACCTCTATCACAAGTTATCTCCCCTTGTAATGATAAATGAACTGTGGTACCTCTTTAAGTCTCATTCACTACATTGACACCTCTATCACATGTTATCTCCCCTTGTAATGATAAATGAACTGTGGTGACTCTGTAAGTCTCATTCACTACAATGACACCTCTATCACAAGTTATCTCATCAAGCTGGTACCATGGTTAATCTGATTTCATAAAATATTAGAGATCAGTGACCTTCACCTACAACTAACCTTTGATGACGTTGAGCCTCATCTTCCACTACAGAGAGGCCACTACTGCTGGGGTGAGGGTGACTTTGGCCTTGGCTCCTAAGTGTACTGTCATTTCTTGACCTCAGTTGTAGACAGTGTTCACATTCACATTCAAATTCATCGTCAGCTTCCCCACTGTCCGATTCACTATGAGTGCTGAACAGACTCCGAACAGGTAACTCCTCGCTTAAATTACTCTACAAAGCAAAAATATGCAGAATAAGAAGCAGAAAATTATCTAACTGTGATGAGTAGCACAAATCTAGAAAACATATTGAATATTAAGTTCCCCACTGTATATATAGACACATAACAAACTCTACAGTCTTCAATAAATAAAAAACACATTTTTTATCTTAATGATACTGCAACTTAACACAATTTTAATCTCTCCATGTTATTAGATATTTAACTGTTGTTAAAGTATATCTCAAATAAATTAAAATCATCTTAACCCTAACGTAATCTGTATCACTGTAAGTCACTGAACTCTAACGTAATCTGTATCACTGTAAGTCACTGAACTCTAACGTAATCTGTATCACTGTAAGTCACTGAACTCTAACGTAATCTGTATCACTGTAAGTCACTGAACTCTAACGTAATCTGTATCACTGTAAGTCACTGAACTCTAACGTAATCTGTATCACTGTAAGTCACTGAATTCTAACGTAATCTGTATCACTGTAAGTCACTGAACTCTAACGTAATCTGTATCACTGTAAGTCACTGAACTCTAACGTAATCTGTATCACTGTAAGTCACTGAACTCTAACGTAATCTGTATCACTGTAAGTCACTGAACTCTAACGTAATCTGTATCACTGTAAGTCACTTAACCCTAACGTAATCTGTATCACTGTAAGTCACTGAACTCTAACGTAATCTGTATCACTGTAAGTCACTGAATTCTAACGTAATCTGTATCACTGTAAGTCACTGAACCCTAACGTAATCTGTATCACTGTAAGTCACTGAACTCTAACGTAATCTGTATCACTGTAAGTCACTGAACTCTAACGTAATCTGTATCACTGTAAGTCACTGAACTCTAACGTAATCTGTATCACTGTAAGTCACTGAACTCTAACGTAATCTGTATCACTGTAAGTCACTGAATTCTAACGTAATCTGTATCACTGTAAGTCACTGAACTCTAACGTAATCTGTATCACTGTAAGTCACTGAACTCTAACGTAATCTGTATCACTGTAAGTCACTGAACTGAACTCTAACGTAATCTGTATCACTGTAAGTCACTGAACTCTAACGTAATCTGTATCACTGTAAGTCACTGAACTCTAACGTAATCTGTATCACTGTAAGTCACTGAACTCTAACGTAATCTGTATCACTGTAAGTCACTGAACTCTAACTTAATCTGTATCACTGTAAGTCACTGAATTCTAACGTAATCTGTATCACTGTAAGTCACTTAACCCTAACGTAATCTGTATCACTGTAAGTCACTGAAATGCTTTATCATTTGCAATATGTATCATAATAAAACATTAGTGAACATAGGTAGTTTGAAGTATACTGAAATATTTCTGCAGATATTTGTACAGTAAAACACACTACATATTAACCACTATCTTACCCTGTCTGTGTCAGAGTGTATAGAGCTACAGTCTGAAGTATCTTGTTCAATTGACAAAAACTGCAGGTCAGCTCGATTTTCTTCAACGTCTTCGAGGTCGATACAATCAGCTGAGAGAAATCCTGTTTCAGCACAGCTACAATTCTCTGTATCATCACCTTGGCCAATCAGCTTCAGCGATTCTGAGATTTCTCCACTGGGGAGATAATTAATTTGACTAAGAGGTTCGGAGAGTTCAGTTTTAAAAGACGGGTGATCAGATTCTGAGAGTTCCATGCAAGGGAAATAACTATGGTGAGATATTGGATTTGATTGTAGTGTTGTTGTATCACAAGAATGAAGGTCTGATGAGGAGATTTCTTGTAAAGGGACATAACTCTGCTGGGATGCCTGGGGTTTATTTGTGATGCTGATGTGAGATTGCAGAGACTTACATATATCGTCATAGGTAACATGACTAGTACTTGGCCGAGATAGTTGAGGTTGTGAAATAGAACCTGAGTCTGTTGTAAGATCAGTTTGTAGATGAGTTTCCATTTCTCCATCAGATATATCAATATATTGAAAGGAATGAGATATTT
This sequence comes from Ylistrum balloti, assembly GCF_031769215.1. NCBI lineage: Eukaryota > Metazoa > Mollusca > Bivalvia > Pectinida > Pectinidae > Ylistrum > Ylistrum balloti. The sequence continues at coordinate 63,286 of NW_026782292.1, forward strand.
CAAGTCCTTCGCTTTCATCAGTTTGAGAAATTTCATCATGGCTGCATTCATCGTTTGAAGCAGGACAAACATATTTACCCTTTAAGTATCTATCTTTAACCACACAGTGACCTTGACCTAGAAAATATGGCCCCTGATTTTGAAGTTTATTTGGAATGTAATTTGAGATATTGGAATGTTGACTCACTGATTTCACGTTCTCAAACCCTCCAATTTTGTTGCTGACATCATCTCTGTCTGAAGTGTGTACAGCATTAATGTCCGACATATTGGAAACATTTTGGCTGCGACCAGGTTCTAAAGTCTTCACACTACTCTCCCCACCAAGGTCAAGGTCGTTCAGCTGTGCTCGAGGTGAACAGCCTGGATCACTTTGGATTCCAGTATCATGTTCGTTTATATCTCCCTGGCTCTTGCTTCTAAGCTGTTTTCCTGAGTTTCGTTTCCCAGTGTTTCCAGATTCAATTCGCTTGGCTAGACTCATCTTCAATCTCTCTGATAGATAAGGAATGGCATACCTTAGACCTAGGATTCCCGTAGCTGGTCCACATCCTGTGTAACAACGGCCGTCCGCTGATTGGCTGCTTTCAGAACAGCTATCCACAGTATAATTCTCAGTGTGATCATGGCTATCTGTGTCATTGGAATGTTCTGCTTGTAAAGTGTGTGCTTTACAAGCTTTTTGGTGACTTTGATCTTTAGTTATAAATGCAGTTTTAACATCTATTGATGATTCCTCAGTTGAATCTGAGTCGATTCCATTTCCCGCCATCACCCGATTTCGAATAAGATCTATGACAACCTCATGTTCCATCGACCTTGACCTTGAATGTGTTTTCTTTCTGTATCGTTTTGGTGAGTATCTTGCACAGGATTTTGACATGCAGGAATCCCGATTGTATCCTGTATTTGGACAACTATTCCTCTTGTTCTGAGGAGAATGAGTTGATGCATAGGGATCACTGGAGTCAGCATCAGCCCAATCATTGGTAGAACTTCTCTCTAAATCTGTTGTTGCCGAGTCTGACGAAAAAGTTGGAGATTTATGCTGCTCCAGGGACTTCAATAAATGTTCCTTGAAATTACATTGATTACTTGATGATAAAGCTGTGTTACTTTGAAGAGAAGTTTGAACAACAGGACGAGAATTATCATTAAACTCCAGATCTATAGAATCATCGTAGCTATCACTATTGTTTTCTTCGTCCTGTAACTGGTTAAATATTTGTGGCTTTTTGGTGTGTGTATCATCTCCTCCGACAATATTTGACCATCGACGCAGGTGATGAGGATATGTTATATCCTGATCTGTAACCGACTTTTCTGATGTGCTCTGTCGCTTCACCACTTTCACCGTTATTTTATCGGTTGAGCTGCTTGGTGTGTTGCTGGTGTGATTTTGGATGCCTTTACTAAGTTTTTGTTCCAAGTCCTTCCTGGGTTCCTTCCACACCTTGTCAGAACAGCATGAATCAAGACCACTACAAAAGAATGGAATGTGAGGAACGTTGTCAGGCTTAGCAGATACACTGTCCTCTTGATGTTTATCTGGGGAGACTGGATTCTTCCACAGTTTTGCATGAGCTTCAAATATCTCCAGATCTGAAGATTTAATTTTGTGATTTGAATATCTTTCTTCCTTCAAAGGTTGTATTTCAACAAAGTCATTTGATTTTGAGATATCTTTATGTCCGGTTGCATCTAATACATGTTCTTCAGCTGAAGATGAAGGTTTTACAGCATCTCTGCTTGAATGGAAATGTAACCCTTCCATAAACCTAGATTTCTTAACCGATTCATCAGGACTCAACCCTTTGTCAGCTAGAGTCCAAAATTCTGGCTTGGATTCCAACGTCAATGTGGCCGCTTCCCTCTCTGGAGGATCTGACGTAACATTGTTATGTGAGGAATGGTTTATTTCTATCTCACTAGGATCTGAGACAAGACTGTTGTGTATAATTGAAGCTTTTTCCTGTGGACTTTGCAAGTTTCCTAATTTCTTGTTTGAGAAGATGTTACATGTATCACCAATTTTATCCACAGTATTTTTTGATTGATTAGAGAGTTCAGAATTTCTGCCAAGCTGGATCCTGGGTTCTTTTCCTTTCTCACAAGCAAAATCATTCACATGCAAGTATTGTTCTGTGTTTTTGCTGACATAATCAGTAGTACAGCCAACTGCCTGTTTGTAGGCCAATTCTTCTAAACTAAACATTTTTGGCTCCAGACTACAAGTCCTTGATGAATGACAGATTTTACTGTGACTAGCATCAGTTGATGGGGATTTTTCAGGTTTTCTCTTTTTGCTGCATACTTCTCTTTCATGAAGAATCTTCCATAATTTCAATCCAGATTCTCGCCATTTTTGCAAAAGAAATTGTTCATGGTCATCAAAATGTTTATTTTGGCAAATGTCATTGATTCCCTTGAGAAATTTATCACTGACTGAAGAGCTTTCTGTATTAGCATCAGCACTTCCTGTTCTTGGGTTAAACACACTACTATCAACATCTTCAAATCCAGAGTCTATAACTGGTCCTTTAAGGTCATCACCTTTGACCTCATCTCCTTTCACCTCATGACTAATAATATCTACATAGCCTCCCTCTGTTACTTGTTGACCTTTCTTGAAGTCACCTTTGACCTCTAAGTCTTGAACTAGCCAGTCACCATACCCAGAATCCTTATCAAGTTGTCCTTTTGAACTTTTGACTTTATCTTCTGAACATCCATGAATTCTGTGCATATTATCAATATTTTCTTTTTCTCGTTCAGACGTCAATTTGTCCCAAAAATCAACTTCTTGTTGATCTTTGATGTCCTGAAAATGCTCATTTCCATTAGAAGCTGTGACCCTCTTGCTGCGATCAGATTCATCAGATATGTAATTGTTGTCCTCACTGGAAACATTCATGGATGTGTTCCTCATCGGCATGGATGTGTTAGTCAACAGCATGGATGATGTTTTAGCTGAAATCATTGATGTGTCAGCTGTGACTGTTGATGTGTTTGCTGTGATGGCTGATGTGTTTGCTGTGATGGCTGATGTGTTCGCTGTGACGGCTGATGTGTTTGCTGTGACGGCTGATGTGTTCCTTGAAGACTTTGGCCTTGCTCCCTGACCTGAGTAGGTTAATTTCCCGTGCGGCTCCATTGATAAGCAGCTACAATCTTAAGATAACACTATTAACTCTCCAGTGAATAATCCCGTTTTATCCATATCCCCAGGAGTTGTTATTCAATCTGAGTTGTCTCCCTTCTGATCACTCCCATGAGTCATCTTTTAGTCTGAGTTGTCTCCCTTTGATCACTATCCTTGAGTCATCATTCAATCAGAGTTGTCTCCCATCAGATCCATAATCCAAATAACACCATTCAATCCAAGTTATCTCCCTTCTGATCCACTCTCCCAGGAGCCATCATTCAATCAATCTGTAAGTAAATAAACGTGTGTTAATATTAAAGTTTGCTTTGGATCAAAGAACATAAACAACAAAAATCATCAATAATTTTCTAGATCATATTCAGCTAAGGATGATCATCCAGGGAACTGAGAGTACTGAGCAAAGTCTACATAAAATAATTAAGAGGGGCATTTTCAGTAAAAAGTGAAAGAAAATTGAAATAAAGAGTGGTAATTTTTTAAGGGGCCAATGCAAAAGATTATATGACTTTTTTACATACAAACCACTGTCTTTTACCTCGAACTATGAAACAATCCTGAATTTCTTCCCCCTCTTTCTTTTATCATTATCTATGATAATCAAACCACATTTAGTTCTGGGTTTTCTTCCCCCACATCAGAGAATCTTTGCATGTGGTCAAGTTATGTGTGTATTCTTACATGGATAAAATCACATGTTTTATATCTATGCATTTCATAGACATTATAATATGCAGATAAGTATGAATGCTATACCAGTTAACAGTAACAGGGAAAATCCAACAATATTGGGTAGGTGACCTCTGACCTTATCATATTGTGACCTCTGACCTTATCATATCGTGACCTGGTTGCCTGGGTAACATGAACAGGTTTGTTACTATTACATCACACATTTACCACTTTGTCCTGAAACACATACAGGGATATAATTAATGTCATGTGGAAGAGCAGGATTCATGTCCATGATACTGGAAAAGATAACAGACAACTACTCCATACTGACAAATCAACATTACAATACAGCTAGAACAGTGGTTACTGCATATAATTGGTTGTCAACCAACATGGCTTTTCTGATGGCAATGATCGACTTTGATTAAGCACAACTGTAAAAATGCCTTCAGTGATTTTCCACTCAAAATAATTACTAATTTTCACTACTGATCTATCGCTTGGCAAACTGAGCATAAACATTTGTTAAGATACAATGAAATGACTACAGAAGAGAAAAATACTTCATGCATATCACTTAAATTGGTAACATAGTGGAACAGACTATAATTGGTAACATAGTGGAACAGACTATAATTGGTAACATAGTGGAACAGACTATAATTGGTAACATAGTGGAACAGACTATAATTGGTAACAGAGTGGAACAGACTATAATTGGTAAATCACAATGTGTCCACCAATGTCCTAACACTAGATCAACTGATTGACAGGAACCAGACCAATAATTTTTGAGATATTTCAGTCCCGCACATATACTTTCCCTGTGGGATTCGCTCAAATTTGGGACCTCTGCCCCAATTATATCTTTTTCATTGGGACTCATCTAAATTACGTTATTGGTGTAATAGACTCACTTTCAATAAATCCAACTTAAATTCTTGAGGAACCATATCAATATCTAATGTATATCTTATAATTTGTACAGATTTAAACAGTAACGGAAGAAGATAATAGAAAACTCTGCTGCAGATTATATTCATGGTTGACACAGCGAAACTCGTCTAAAGCAAATATAAAGTTACTCAGCACTCAGTTTAGATCTGTAGAACTCATATTTAAATAGCTACATTAAAACATCTATTTGAAATCTACATTAAACCCTTTTAATGAATAAATTACCAGATGATCATAAGCAGGTTTCTATTGTTCTTTTAATTTGTTTTGATTACTGATTCCTTAGCTTTGTTTTTATTAAATAATTAGGCGGAAAATTTGGTCCACATGTTTCTCTGCTAACCCAATATTTGAGAATCAGTTTTTCTCTTCAGAGTTTTAGAGGAGACTTACCTGATTCTGTCAACAAATTAACTGATGGTGTATTTTTTCTCTTCTCTTTCTATTTAGCTCTTCATGCAATGTTTAGTGCTACTAGAATCATATGTCAACAGCTATTGTATCTATTCTTTTTTCTAAGTACCACGCGTTCTGTATAAATTTTATGAATCATTTAAACGATTGCACTTCTGTATACTCCTGTCAAAAATGATAGACATTTGTTGTAACAGAGTGTTTGGCCAACGCTATTCAGATATACTGCACTTTATCAAGTTCATCTTAAGTAATATGTTTTGACTGACTAATCTGAAGTGACTAAAGCATTTATTAATTCATTCAGATAAATGATCTCTTAAAACTGTAGCACATATCTTTATGTGGCATGATGCGTCTAAGATTAAAATGTTATATTCTCAAATTATCATAATTAATTTAGCAGCTCATACATTCGTGAAATGGAATTTAATAAGATCCGTGATTTTTACTTTCGCTTATGTATTCGTGAGAAAAAAGTGCATGCCCATAATATTCGCGGTCAAACGTGTTATCAATGAATATATCATTCCCTGGGCCACGCATTAGTTGGCTCCAAAGTGTCCAGACAAAAGTCATCACGTGCATATTGCAAACGACGTCCATAACGATTATGAACACTGTTTGCAAGTTATATCACCACACAAACCTCAGATGTTGATTGGCGTTATTTTGCTGATAGCCATTATTTTAACGCAAATTCTGCAATTTTCTTAATTTCCAGTCGGCGAATCTCCTCAATTTATGCGAGAAGGAAATCGATACCACTTATGCTCTCTGGACGAACAAGAGCTCTGCCGAAGGGAAGGTACTCTCTATCACCAATCATCAACATAGCTGTAAAATGAATATAACTCTTCTAGATTTCGAAATGGATATATATATATCAGTCACAATTATCTTAATTCCTGTTGGTTTGTATAATTTTTTGAAATGCTCCAAGATTAGAGTTAAATGAAATATCTTAAATGTAAACAGAAAATGCGACATCTATAAAAGAAATTATATATATGCACAGCTTTTTCAAATTTTAGTATTACAATAATATATTTTTTTGCGCTTTTTAATATTTGACCAATGACTAACGTTGAATCTTTTTGCCATACCTTAAAATGTAATGACAGCCTTTGTCTTGAAATTGTTACACTCAGTTATGTAAAGTTTAATAACACGGACTTCGATAGCTATCGAGTACTGTGATATAGCTTAATAGGAGTAATGGAAACTAGTTTACTTCCGCCAGGGTTCGAACTAGCGACCTTCGGCCTGTGTCCGGACACTCTATCGCTCGTCTCAAGGCTGGAGTGCCTGGCTACAGATCAAAGGACCGCTAGTACAAACCCTACCGGGAAATGTGTTTTACATAACTCCAAGTTCCTCTACTGAATAATTCCTTTCTTTACGAAGTCTTCGACCCAAAAAGACAAGAACAAGGTTCGATAAACCAAAGGAAGAATCTCAATATCCTATAAATTCTACCCTTGGAGTGATCAACGGCACCAAATCTGTGTTAGGAAGGAGCCATGAATAACAGCCTAACACCGCTGGGGTTCGAACTACATTTTGTCGCCGCTCGACTAAAAGGACTAGACTAGTACGCCAGGGGTCCCGTGTTCGATTCCTAGCGGATGCATTGAAATAAATATTGACTTCTGTTATACGATATTGAGATTTCTGATATTCTGTTTCGAATCTGATTACTTGCTAAACTTGGAGAGGACAATGGTATAGCTACGTTTTACTAAGTGCAATAACGTAATAATGTAAAAAAAAACAAAAACAAAAACAAAACAAACAAAAAAACACACGTTACAGGACAGACTAAAATATACAAAGTTAAATTTAGTTTAAATAATGAACAAACAGCGAGAAAAAAATGTGTGGTATGAATATTTTTATATATAAGTGTTGTCTGCGTAAAAACTGCGTAAAACATATTGTGTGGTATGATTTTCTATCTGTTAATGTTCACTGTGAACAGTGGTATACAATATTTTCTTCTATAAATCTTTCCTTTGAGTTGGAAAGATCTGTGTTAAGCAGTAGTGTTTATTAGTATATTATTTACCCCGCTGAGTTTGAATACCCAGGGCGAGTTCAAGCTGGTAGCTACCAATACTGGCCATCAACCTCTAATTAAGCTTCAAAACAATCTCTTCGTGATTCTTGCATCAGTTTATCTATCCGAAATATCTGAACAAACACAATCATAATAATTATAATATTCTAGACACGTGGGGCAGTCCAGTGTCTCACATTATTCAGGAAGTCATTTACATACTTTTCAGGTCGTTTAGGATACATTTGCGCATTGTCCAAGGACACGCCCAGGACAGCGCACCTCGGTCTTCGATCTCAACTCGCTGAAAAAATCACTCAGTTTGATTTGTCAGAGTTACAAGTACAGTCGGACCCATCAATATATATGTGTCAATAATTTCACAGTCCAGCCTCGGTCCCGATTGTACCTTGAGATTTTCTTGCAGGTAGCAAAATTAAGCGGTTCAACCATTTCAACCGCTTATGGGAAAGCGACCTGAGTTTAGTTAAGGACATGGTCAGTTTCACAAAAATCAGGATGAATAGAGAGTTCAATACGATGTTAGCGTAAGTTTTCATCAGACGGGTCTAAAATTTTACTGATTAAAATTTGTGAATAGCTTGTAGTTACCGATTGTGCCGTGTGTTATCGGGACAGGTGTAGAATCCTGACCTTGTGACCTCAACACCGTCTCACCTGTAGATAATTAGTAGCCCACCTGCAGGGGCTCTAAACATCTGTTTCATCTCTCATTATCAAATTCGCTTCAAATTTCAAATATCTTCAATATTACACGTAATAACCCCTCTCAACATGAAAGGGTTTTTAATTTTCTTCCTTGTAGCCATGGAGAGTTTCGAAGGTAATCAAGGTAGGTGTAAAACTTACCTGTTATCAATCTGGTGATATGTTAATTATGTTATGTCCTGTCGACTTGAAGTAAATTGTTATGTTCTTACTTTTAGTCAATATCCCCCTTGGAGTTTTTTTTCATTAATATCTAAAACAGAAATATTCAATAGTTATGAGATAATGATCAACCGATGCGTTGACAAGCATACACAAAGTACTGGACACCATAGATTCTAAAGAAAGCGTGATATGCGTTTACGTTCTTAAATCGCTGTTTATGTCATATAGTATCAAACATGTATATTACAAGGTAATTATACTTAAGAAAGGATTTATTGATATCATGGTCGATGACGCGAAAAAAAGGAGATTTTTAATATAGTATACAACCTTAACTACATATTATATTTGTGTTTAGCCTCCTACATACGCCAGAAAAAATGTTACACAGGGTTTATGTGTCCGTGTCTACAATACATCAGCGGCTGTTTCCAGTGTCCATGTCAGGGTGAGTTGTCTCCGCTGGCAAATAAAAAATTATCAGGACGAGTTGTCTCCTGTGGTGAACAAAAATATTGTTTTAATGCCTATGTCAGGATGGATTGTCTCCAGCTAGTAAACAAAAATGCTGATAACGATATATCAGGAACAGTTGTTGCTCTTGCAAGCAATGATATTATGAATTAAAATGTGCCTTTCACAGAGCGAGATGTCGCCCATTGAAAATGAAAATATCGTTTTTCTCCCGAAAAAGTCCGGAAAAATGTGTTTCTATTATCCGTGAAAAAAAAATCTTTCCTGAGGACCGGAACATGTTGGTTCCCTTGTCCTATGTCTTGTTATATATACATGTGAATCGCCATTTATTTACACTGACTAAGTTAATGTGAGTTCTGTATCGGTTTTAAATCACAAATGGACACTAAAACTATTACCACCCACTTAAAATTTGTTATCATATAATTTCATGTACATAATTAAGATATTATACTTTTGTAGCTAGCAGCGGAACTAGCAGTTCATCGTCATCAAGTTCCGGTTCCAGTGGAGAGTCTGGACCAGGTTTCTGCTATTACTGTGCTCATATACAAAATCCTCATGCAGGTTTTAAAATTTTTAAGGAGAAATAATGAACAGATACAGAAAGTACTAGAACATCTTCAAACACAATGAATAAACTAATTGTAATGTTGTTAAATATTCTATTTCTCACAGGAAGTTATATTTTCTTTCTCTTTTTTTTTATAAAGAAGGATGTCGACCCCTAGGGTATTGTCTCCCTTGGCAGATATTTCGAGACAGTAAAGGTTGTCCGATTTGTGGCGGCGAAAGCGGAAATCCTGGTCAGATCAGTCCAAGTTCAGGTAAAGATTTTATATACAACGTACAACTGAAATTTATATGAAGTCGAAATAAGGATGCACTAGGTTTTATTAACTGATATAACGTTTTATCTTATAAAACAAAAAGTTTCCTTCGACGGGAAAAGTGGAGTTTAATGCACAGAAATATGTAAAATGTTTTTAACATAAGGTTTTATAATTCTGTTTTTGTTACAATATTTTCGAGGTGGCATGAATGGAGGTGGACCAAACAAGGGCGCCAATGGGTGTGAGAAATATGACCCTACCTGTCCGATCAGCTGTAGGTTTATAGACTTTAGAACAGGCTGTGTTAGATGTAAATGTTACGGTAAGTGATGAATTTTCTGAAGGGTAGGCGATATCGTTAAATCTTCCTTAAACTGTCAGTCATTGAATAAAACATACAAAGTCACGTCACTGTAGCCAACAAAGTACTCCCGTATACATTGTGTGTTTGTTTGTATTTGTTTTAACACTGATATTTTTTCTCACTAGGTTCAAAGACAACAGGACCTGCAACCACAAATCCTATAACTTCTACAAACATTCTTACAACAACAACTCCTACAACAAAAACTCCTTCAACCACAACTCCTACAACAACAACTCCTACAACAGAAACTCCTACAACAACAACTCCTACAACCACAACTCCTACAACAACAATTCCTACAACAACAACTCCTACAACCACAACTCCTACAACAACAACTCCTACAACCACAACTCCTACAACAACAACTCCTACAACAACTCCTACAACAACTCCTACAACAGCAACTCCTACAACAACAACTCCTACAACAGCAACTCCTACAACAGCAACTCCTACAACAACTCCTACAACTACAACTCCTACAACAGCAACTCCTACAACAAAAACTCCGTCAACCACAACTCCTACAACAACAACTCCTTCAACCTCAACTCCTACAACAACAACTCCTACAACAGCAACTCCTACAACAAAAACTCCTTCAACCACATCTCCTACAACTACAATTCCCTCACCCACAACTCCTACAACACCAACTCCAATGACAACAACTCCTTCAACCACAACTCCTACTACAGCAACTCCTACAGCAACAACTTCCTCACCCACAACTTCTACAACAACAACTCATTCAACAACAACCACAACCCCTACAACTACAACAACAACTCCTACAACAGCAACACCTTCAACAATAACTCCCTCACCTACAACTCCAACAACCACAACTCCTACTACAACAACTCTTACAACAATAACTCCCTCACCCACAACTCCTAAAACAACAACTCCTACAACAGCAACTCCTACAACAATTCCTACAACCTCAACTCCTTCAACCACAACTCCTACTATAGCAACTCCTACAACAACAACTCCCTTACCCACAACTCCTACAACAATAACTCCCTTACCCACAACTCCTACAACAACAATTCCTACAACACCAACTCCTACGACAGCAACTCCTTTAACATTAACTCCCTCACCCACACCTCCTTCAACCACATCTCCTACAGCAACTCCTACAACAACAACTCCCTCACCAACAACTCCTACAACAACAACAACTCCCTCACCCACAACTCCTACAACAACAACTCTCTCACCCACAACTCCTACAACAACAACTCCTATTACCACAACTCCTTCAACCACAACTCCTACTACAGCAACTCCTACAACAACAACTCCCTCACCCACAACTCCTACAACAACTCCTACAACCAGAACTCCTTCAACAACAACTCTTACAACAACTCCTTCAACAACCACAACGCCTACAACTACATCAACAACTCCTACAACCACTGCCCCTTCAACCACAACTTCTACAACAACTCCTTATACCACAACTCTGTCAACTACAAATTCCTTAACGACAACAGTGAATTCCATGGAGAATGCCACTACGGTTTTCGACAACACAACGGAAAATAGTTCTTCAACTGTCAGGACTATGTTTACACCACCCGTAACATCAAGAAATTTGTCTCCACCTCCTTCACTCTCCCCAAGCCTGACAACCATTAACACAGAGACTATCATCACTAACACAAGTAACTATCAGACTTTATGTGTCAACTTGCTTTGATATGACCTCAAATACTTAGAAATAATCGATAAAGCTCTGTGTATATATTTCTTATATCACTTGAGATTTTAACAGAAAATCGTGCTTCTGTCATAAAAGTTTTACCTCCTCGTGAAATCCTCCTACTAGTTAGCATTAGGTATCTTTATGTCCCTCCATTTGTCGGTTTACATTGATGTTATGTACCGCGTGAGATCTATCATTGTATGTATATACTTCTACTGTGTGACATGACCCATCTACAAAGTCGGGATCACGTGGTGTGATGTTGGTGAGTTTCAAAAATATAAAATGGCCGACGCCTCTACACGCTAAATAAGAGGTAAGACAGCTAAATAGACACCCTATAGTTACGACTATGTATTGTACTGTATTCTAAATATAACACACCTCTTTTGTGTTGGACTTATCCGTAATATTAGCAACTATTCAGACCAGATTTTGAACAGTGATAATTCTCGTCGTGTGTAAGGTGGTGACGTAATATTTAAGGTATGTGTGGAAGGTAGGAATTCATTTTGGCCTCAACAGACACACGACACTATCGAGGTGGTGAAGTAATAGTTTTGAAGGGTTGTGGCAATCTAATAGAATAAATAGAACTGATATTAATTCGTTGCTTTTGATTATATTTTCATTATTCCTTTTCAGCGCATGCGCCAGTACTTTTAACCAAACCACAGACTACGAAGACTCCATGTGTTCCGATTTTCTGTATTCTTCCATGCGGAAATCCTCCAAATTATCGTAAAGATGCCAATGGTTGTGAACGCTGTGAATGTGCCTGACAAAAACAGACTGACATTGTCTATTAATTCTTCGATAAAACATTAAAATAGTTTTAAGATATATCGCGGAGTCATTAATTTTGACATAAAAACTGTTAACAATATCCACAATTCGAGATACCTCTATATTTTTAGTAGACATGTGTGATAAACATCCGGAGTGACCCTTAGTTTACCTTAACTATAAGTATTTAACTGGCGTGACATGTTTTAAACAACAAAGTTTTGAACCATACATTGTTCCAGTCATCATTTTCCCGCCAAACGATGTCATTTATATTACCTATAAACTCAATAAAAGGCAGACTTTTCCTTCTCACGTTGTTGTCATATGTCCATACTTTCATAATTTAAACAGAACCAAGATCATTCACTTTCGACAGACGAGTTTTCAACATTTTCTTAGACAAAATGTAGAATATAGTATGGTAATGTCAGACAGACAGAAAATTGTTGATATAGAAAACTCGATCACAGCTCCTGTCAGACCCAAGGCTTTGGCAGACGCTCGACTGTCATCTGCACAGGATAATCTTCTCACCCATGCCATTGTATCAGTCTTCTTTACAAGGTGGTTCGATCTTAACGTTTTTAGTGACAGTTCAAGTTGAGTTGTTTAGTTCTTGTTTGGATCTGTTAAACATGTACATATACACACAGCGGCAGGACCAGTTGTGGTAGGTTCAAATGATACGTCATCGGTTGTGGTAGGTTCTGATGACACGTCATCAGTTGTGGTATGTTCCGATGATACGTCATCAGTTGTGGTAGGTTCCAATGATACGTCATCAGTTGTGGTAGATTCCGATGACACGTCATCAGTTGTGGTAGGTTCTGATGACACGTCATCAGTTTCGGTAGGTTCTGATGACACGTCATCAGTTGTGGTATGTTCCGATGATACGTTATCAGTTGTGGTAGGCTCAAATGACACGTCATCAGTTGTGGTAGGTTCCGATGATACGTCATCAGTTGTGGTAGGTTCCGATGATACGTCACCAGTTGTTGTAGGCTTAAATGATACGTCATCAGTTGTGGTAGGTTGCGATGACACGTCATCCGTTGTAGTAGGTTCCCAATTTCCGACTGTCTAGTTCAATTCAGTCTTTTATTCCGTCTTATATTAGACTATGGAATGAATTACCTAACAGTGTTAGAGAACAGCCATCCATAAACAGTTTTAAATCATTGATTCAGTATAATGAAAATGACTTGTTACCTAAATATTTTGATGTTGGAAATCGTAAACTGAATATTTTACACACACGATTGCGTCATTCTTGTAGTATTTTAAAATATGATTTGTATAGAGTTAATATTGTAAGTGATCCTACATGTGCACGTGGTAATAGGTGTGAAAATGTAATACATTTTTTTTATTGTGTGCTGTATACACAACAACGACAAATCATGTTTGACAGTATCACACGTTACTGTAACGTTTCTCTTAATGTTATTCTTTCTGGTTCTCCAAACCTGTCTGATGAAGATAATGAAAGTATTTTTCTTGTCGTTCAAACATACATAAAAAATAGTAAAAGATTTTAAGATCAGTAGCATTTTTGTATATTATATCATATCTTACCCCATTTAGTCTCTATCGTTCCCTTTTCTTCCTTTCTCCCCCATTCCTTTCTTCACTTATTTTCTATACTCATATATATATACTTTTGTAAATGTTATTGTTATTGTTGTCATGTCATTTGTGTATAATGAAATCTTATGGAGAAGGCGTTTTTAAGTTGCGATAACTTGTGCCCAATCCTTTTTGTTGATTGACAAATAAAATATGTTTAAATTTAGATAAAGGTTCCGATGATATGTCACCAGTTTTGGTAGGTTCCGATGACACGTCATCAGTTTTGGTAGGTTCCGATGATACGTCATCAGCTGTAGTAGGTTGCGATGATACGTCATCAGTTTCGGTAGGTTCCGATGATACGTCATCAGTTTTGGTAGGTTCCGATAATACGTCATCAGTTGTGGTAGGTTCCGATGATACGTCATCAGTTGTGGTATGTTGCGATGGTACGTCATCAGTTTTGGTAGGTTCCGATGATACGTCATCAGTTTTGGTAGGTTCCGATAATACGTCATCAGTTGTGGTAGGTTCCGATGATACGTCATGAATTGTGGTAGGTTCTGATGGTACGACATCAGTGTATGTTTTTGTTATCCATAATGTCGTCATTTCCGTTGCTTCCTCAGTCGTTTGTACATTATCACCATTGGTTACAACTGGAGAATTAGTGGTCAATGCAATGCTACATGTTTGGATTGCTGAAAGATTGAATACAAAACACCAACTACGATAGATATTGATTTTTAAAAAAACTCAAATCACATGATAGATGTAGTGTATTAAGACAGTCAGTAATCATGGGGACAGTATCCTTAATATAAACTAGAGGATTATGTATTTACTTGTTAGTCTATTACTTATGTCTTACCAACAGATAGTTGATTTTATTTACAATGTTACTTTTTGTATGTTTCAGACCTCCATCATTTTGGATAATAAAGTTATCTGAAAATAGTATCGGCCTACTTATCTATGATGGAGGATTCAATCCACTGAGAGACCACTAACAACACATAACAGCAACAACTACACAAACAAGATGCCTTCAGTGAAGTGTCCAATCCCAGACTGTGACTTTGAAACAGATGACTTAGATGGTGCAATCGTTGCTGCACTTTTGACTACCCATGCGCTAGTACACACAGCAGCCTCGACTTCTGCAAGCTGTAATAAAGTGGAAAAAGTCAAACGGCCCACCATTACATCCGCTGGCACGAGTGAAGATTGGTCATACTTCCTCTCACGATGGAAAGACTACGTAGAAGCCACTAAAATAAAGGAAAAGGAACTTGTTATACAGCTTCTTGAGTGTTCCGATGAGAATCTACGGAGGGACCTCACAAGATCAGCTGGTGGCTCGCTGACGGATAAGTCTCAAGAAGATGTATTAACAGCCATCAGGATCCTAGCTGTGCGTGAAGAGAATACCATGGTAGCTCGGGTAGCACTGAACAACATGACACAAGACCATGAAGAAACTGTGCGCTCATTTGGGGCTCGACTACGCGGACAAGCAGGTGTGTGCAAGTTTTTAATACCATGCCCCAGCTGCGACAACGAAGTCAACTATACTGACGCAATCTTACGTGATGTGCTTATTCGTGGACTCAACGACTCTGAGATTCAACTTGATCTCCTTGGGGAAAGAAATCAAAACATGACACTTGAACAAACATTTCAATTCGTTGAAGCCAAAGAATCGGGTAAACGTTCTGCATCTAAACTACTTGTTTCTCAAGGAGCAGAAGCAGCTAGCAGTTCATATCGCCGCAATAAGAGTGCCGCTCATATAGTGACTAAGAAAACTGAAAAACAAGAGACACTGTGCACCTATTATGGAAATAAAGGTCATGGTGCCAAAGCAACGCCACAAACTCGCAAAAAAGAGTGCCCTGCATATGGTCATACATGCAACAATTGCAAGCGAATGAACCACTTTGAGTCTGTATGCAGAGGCAAACAAAATGTGACAAACACTAAGACTGAACAGGAAAGTGCTGTGTTTGATTCACTTTGCGCCGCAACCAGTCATGACAATAACTATGGTAGAAATGTTGTTCAACTTGATCATCATCTTTACAATCAGCTATCAGACACTTGGATTCGCCAGCCGTCACAGCCTCAGCCTTTTATGCATGTGACTGCTCGTGTTGACCCTAAAGACTATGACCACTTCGGCATTGACCCAAAGATCATACCGAAACCAAAGACAGCTACCATCACCGCCATGGCTGACACAGGTTGCCAAAGCTGCCTAACCGGCATTAAGGTGCTACATCGGCTTGGCATCTCAGAGAAACATTTGATCCCAGTGACTATGAAGATGCATGCTGCTAACAACGTCAGCATAAGAATCCTTGGGGCAGTCATCCTCCGCATATCTGGCAAAGGAACGAGAGGTGAAACTTATGAAGCTCCCCAAATTGTGTACGTTACCAATAACTCTGACAAAGTGTTTCTTAGTAGAGAAGCGTGTGCATCACTTGGCATGATAACACCGAACTTTCCAACTATTGGTGAAGCACGTAACATCAACAACGAAAGTATAGAGACCATCAGCGAATCTGTGTCCTCCCCAAGTACACAAGATGATTATGCACACCACGGTTCACAATCGACATCTTCTGTGGATTCTACAACCACATTACGTATAGACAGTGACGACTGCAAGTGTCCTAAACGCGAAACACCACTGCCTGCACCATCGGTTCTGCCGTTCCCAGCAACCGAAGCGAACCGGGAGAAACTGCAACAGTACTTACTAGACTGGTACAAATCCAGCACCTTCAATACATGTCAGCACCAACCACTTCCGCACATGTCAGGCCCACCGATGCGGCTCATGGTGGACCCTGACGCCACATCATACACCAGTCCCAGTACCATTACACTGGCAGGATGAAGTGAAGGCAGGCTTAGATCAAGATGTTCGACTCGGCGTTATTGAGCCTGTTCCGGTCGGGGAACCAGTTACATGGTGTCATCGTATGGTCGTCTGTGCAAAGAAGAATGGCAAACCGCGACGGACAGTAGACTTTCAGGCACTAAATGTTCATGCAGTGAGGGAAACTCACCACACACAATCCCCATTTCATCAAGCTCGCTCTGTTCCACGTCACACTAAAAAGACTGTCTTCGATGCCTGGAATGGGTACCATAGTGTGCCTATCCGTGAAGAGGACAAGCACTTGACCACCTTCATCACACCATGGGGCAGATACAGATATAAGACAGCGCCTCAAGGATACATAGCCTCCGGAGATGGATATACACGCCGCTTTGACGAAATTGTATCTGACATTCCTGACAAAACAAAGTGTATAGATGATGCTCTTCTTTGGTCGGACAGTATCCAGCAAAGTTTCTTTCAATCGTGCAATTGGCTAGAAACCTGTGGAAAAAATGGTATCATTCTGAACCCTGACAAATTTGTGTTTGCAAAAGATACTGTTCAGTTTGCTGGCTTTGAAATTACTCGTGACAGTGTGCGACCATGCAGCTGTTATCTTGAAGCAATTCTGGACTTCCCTTCACCTAAGAACATAACTGATATGAGATCTTGGTTCGGCCTTGTAAATCAAGTGTCATATGCATTCAGCATGACTGACAGGATGCAAGCATTCAGACAACTGCTCAAACCTGGAACTCCATTTTGCTGGGATGACACTCTAGAGCGTCTTTTTCAAGAATCAAAAGCAGTTATTATCAGTGAAATAGAACACGGCGTCCAGATATTTGACAAGAATAAACCAACTTGTCTTGCCACAGATTGGTCAAAGAATGGCATCGGATATTGGCTTTTCCAAAAACATTGCAATTGCTCCAAAACCGTGCCATTCTGTTGCCGAGACGGATGGAAAATAACTCTTGTTGGGAGCAGGTTCACTAGCGCCACCGAATCCAGATATGCCCCCGTAGAAGGCGAAGCACTTGCGGTTGCTGATGCTTTAGAAAAAGCGAGATACTTTGTTCTCGGATGTGACAAGCTAATCATCGCTGTGGATCACAAGCCCTTAATCAAACTTTTTGGTGACAGATCACTAGAAGATATTCCTAATTCAAGACTTCGTAACCTAAAAGAGAAAACTCTACGTTACAAATTCACAATGTTACACGTGCCCGGCGCCAAACATCGAGCTGCTGATACCGTTTCTCGTCACCCAGTTGGGAAATCTGATAGCATGGTTTTAATCGATGATATTGCTTCTGTTCATATCTGCAACAAGAATGAGGCGCAACATACCATCCAAACACATAATCACAAAATCGCAGATGACACACTGAAAATCCCATTGAAAAGTAGCGAAGCTATCTTCTACTCGACAGCATTGTCATCAGTCACCTCACTTCAGTGTATAACCTGGGATAGAATAAGGACTGCCACAACAAGCGACGAGTACATGTTCCAGCTCGTACAGATGATTGAAAGTGGCATCCCAGAAACACGAAACGATCTTCCAGTTCCCCTGAGAGAATATCATCAGTTCCGTAACAACCTCTCCACTATCGATGGAGTCATCATATATAAGGACAGAATAGTGATACCACCTTCATTGAGAACAGACGTGCTGACAGCGCTACACTCAGCCCACCAAGGCACTTCATCCATGATGTCAAGAGCAGAAACAACTGTGTTTTGGCCCGGCATATGCAACGACATCACCAAGCTTAGAAACTCATGCAACCATTGCAACAGAAATGCCCCATCCCAACCCAGCGCCCCGCCAACTCCATCTGTCTACCCCTTATATCCATTTCAGTGTGTTTGTGCCGACTTTTTCCACTACAAAGGCGGCAATTACCTGGTGATTGTAGACAGATACTCAAATTGGCCAATTGTTGAAAGGGCACAAGATGGCGCATCTGGCCTTGTTGATTGCTTACGCCGCACATTCGTCACATTTGGAATACCAGATGAACTGTCTTCTGATGGCGGCCCGGAATTTACAGCTTCAACAACCAGAGATTTCCTAAAAACATGGGGTGTGCACCACAGGCTTTCTTCTGTAGCCTTTCCTCATAGCAATTGTAGAGCAGAAGTTGGCGTGAAGACTGTGAAGCGCATGATCACAAACAACACTGGTCCAAATGGTGAATTGGACACAGACTCCTTCCAGCGTGCAGTGCTGCAATACCGTAACACTCCAGACAGGGATACGAAATTATCGCCAGCAATGTGTGTATTTGGGCGGGCCATTCGAGACTTCATCCCAATCTTACCAGGCCGCTATAAGCCACACGAGACATGGAGTGATACGCTTACCCTGAGAGAAGAGGCTTTACGTATCAGACACATGAAGACCGCCGAACGCTTAGCTGAACATACGAAGCGTCTGCTGCCACTAAAAGTTGGAGACCTCGTCAGGATTCAAAACCAAATGGACCATATCCGAGAAAATGGGATAAAACCGGAACTGTTATAGAGGTTCACCAATATGACCAATACGTCGTACGTATCGACGGGTCGGGCAGAATCACGCTTCGCAATCGAAAGTTTCTAGCAAGTATACACCTGTGTATTCTCCCCCTGAAAAGCAATCCATAGAGCAGGACTTGAAACATTACTTCAAAAGGGACATTCCAAACTTTACACCACCGACGAGCGGAACTCCAGTGGTCCCGGCAAATCCTTTGAAGCCCAGTCTGGACATCAATCCACAAGGGATCAGTAAGCGTGCACCAGCTTCACAAGATCTGAGTAACAGTCCACCTCCTGTGCAGGATAGGACGTCTCATACAGTCCAATCTAAACCGCAAACACCCTTGGCATTGGACGGATCCCCACAAATGGTTAATTCGTCTCCCTCTCCAGCATCGCCCAGGCTACCCCCGTCACCACATCCTCCAACTACCTCACCTGCAACACCAGTCACACCCAGGAGGATCGTGACAAACAGACCAGAGCAACTATCCGTTGACCTTACCCCAAGACGTCCTAATCGACAACGACAAGAGCCAAAATGGCTTAGTGATTATGAACATTAAATGGGGCAGAATAATCCCCGAACTGGAGGGTAGTCTGCCCAATGACAGTTCTACTTTTCTACTTTTTAATTAATGTACAAATAGTACCTTATCATTTTAATTTCATTTTCTTTGTATGTTACATTTACTGTTAATTGATACATAATTTGATCTCACAATGTAATAACAGTGTTAAGGCATATCACATTTTCAGTGACAATGAACAGTAATAGACTTATTCCATCCATATTTCCCACAAGGACAAAAACATTAAATCAGTCATTTAAAATACTTATAAATGACTCGGGGAGGGATAGAGGATTATGTATTTACTTGTTAGTCTATTACTTATGTCTTACCAACAGATAGTTGATTTTATTTACAATGTTACTTTTTGTATGTTTCAGACCTCCATCATTTTGGATAATAAAGTTATCTGAAAATAGTATCGGCCTACTTATCTATAAACAACCGTCTTCGGAACTCCTCTATTGTGTACTTCGTAATGCTATGTACTATGATGTGTGTTCGGAATAAAAGAGGTTTGAGATGGATAGCCATTTTCTTAGTCCATGTGGTTTTTTTCGGCAGCACGGTAGTCGAGCCAAATATATTACAACTGGCGACGAAGATTGTTGACAGTGGACTCAACGCGAGTATAGATGTTAATAGGATTCGGCGATACCGTTGCATAGGCCAGCATGACTCACCACGTAGGTAAAATCGGTGAATTTGTCGAGGGGTCAGAGACTTTCACGTGTTATGTAGAGCGGATGGAGCAATATTTTGCCGCTAATGATATTACAGATAAGAAAGTAGCCGTCTTTCTTGCTGTCATGGGGCCACAGACATACAACCTGTTGAGAAATATCATGACTCCAGACTTACCAAGCCCAAAAACATACGATGAAATCGTGACAGCCCCCAAGGGACATTTCATGCCAAAACCACTGATCATCGCGGAAAGGTTCAAATTCCACAATAGAAGTCAAAATGAGGGGGGAAAGGTGGCGGATTACGTCGTGGGCTTGAAAAAACTAGCAGCTCGATGTGAATTCGGGAACTTTCTCCAACAAGCACTAAGAGATAGGCTTGTTTGTGGGCTTAAAAGTGAACTTATTCAGAAGAAACTGTTGGCGGAAAAAGATCTGCGCTGGATAAGGCCTGTAAGAGATAGGCTTGTTTGTGGGCTTAAAAGTGAACATATTCAGAAAAAACTGTTGGCGGAAAAAGATCTGACACTGGATAAGGCCTGTGAGATATCGGTTGCCATGGAAACCGCCGCGAGGAACACAACGGAAATGAAGTCGGGATATGTATCCCCACAAGTCAACAAGGTGTCCAAGGGACCCAGGTATCAGAAACGGAGTAATGATTTTCATAAGAAATCAGGGACAGGTGAGAATAAGCACCCTAGTGACAAGTTACACAGTAAGAAAGCATGTTATCGCTGTGGTGGAAATCATAAGCCTGATGTGTGCAAGTTTAAGGATGCTTAGTGCTTCGCTTGTTCAAAAATCGGGCATGTGGCAAAGATGTGTTTGTCGAAGAAGAAATCGGCTAAGTATGTCGAAGAGGCTGAAAGGGGCCTGTATGGACGGTGATTTGGGCATGTTTGGAATTTTTCAAACGTCAACAAAGCGGGGCTCGTCTTCAGGGTACAAGGTCAGTGTGGAGCTAAATGGGGTCTCTGTAAACATGGAGTTAGATACAGGGGCAGCTGTAAGTATTGGGTCTGAGAAACTGTACCGTAGTTGTTTGACTGATCTCCCCTTAAAACCCACATCGATTCCGCTGAAAACGTACAGTGGTGACCCAGTTAAGCTTCTCGGTGAAGTTGAGGTACCAGTGCGGTATGGTAGCCAGAAAGGAACACTGCCGTTGATCATAGCCAAGGGAGATAAGCCTTCCTTGCTTGGGAGAAACTGGTTGGAAAAAATCAAGCTTGATTGGCGACAAGTATTTGAAATTCATGCGAAGGCTAAGGGGTCTTCGGGTCATTCCCCAGTGGGTATTGAGGATTTGAAATCCAAGTACACTCATTTGTTCAAGAAGGACGTGGGAACAATCAAGCATTTCAAGGCTCAGGTACGCCTAGACCAGAACGCGAAACCCATATTTTGTAATGCAAGGCCCGTACCGTTCGCGCTTAGGGACGCTCTCGAGAAGGAGCTTAAGCGGTTAGAGTCCCAGGGAATCATCAGTAAGGTTGACCGTAGCGATTGGGCAACACCGATTGTGGTAGTTCCCAAGTCGGACAGTGCGATTCGGTTATGCGGTGACTTCAAGGTTACGGTCAATCGGTGTCTCGACGAGCAGCAGTACCCTTTACCAAATGTAGAGGACATGTTCGCAAAGTTAGCGGGCGGAGAACAGTTTACGAAACTGGATCTTTCTCAAGCTTATCAACAGTTGCTATTGGACAGTGATTCTGAACAGTACCTTACCATCAACACCTTGGAGGAAGTGCTTCGGCGCTTAGATGAACACAATATTCGGCTAAGGGCGGACAAGTGTCGGTTCATGGAAGATGAGGTCGAATACATGGGCCACATGATCAACAAATAGGGTTCGCACCCGACTTCAGCAAAGGCGGAGGCCATTAAGGTAGCACCTAGCCCAACCAACGTGACGGAGCTAAAATCCTTTTTAGGGCTTTTGAACTACTATGGGTCATATTTGCCCAACCACCCTTCAACCCTTGCATGAGTTGTTGCAGAAAAATCTGGTCTCGCGAATGTGAGAGAGCTTTCGTGACTTGTAAAGAAGCCCTTTCAGATAAAAGTCTGTTGGTTCACTACGATGGACGGAAACCATTGAGACTCACATGTGACGCGTCGGCCAACGGAGTGGGCGCCGTAATTTCGCACGTTACGGACAACGGGGATGAGAGGCCGATTGCTTTTTCGTCAAGGACACTCGCTCCCAGTGAGAAGAACTACGCGCAGCTTGAAAAGGAGTGTCACCAGCCGAGTTATTCCTTAAAATACAAATTCGTACTAAACTCAGCCTTCTGAAACCTGATCTAGGGAAACGAGTTGGTCATCAGCAGGAATCTCAGAAACGGCATCACGACAAAGGCGCGTGCATGCTCGAACTTTCTCTCGTAATCAGTCAGTGCGCGTTCGTTACTTTCGGGGAGGAAAGGAAAAATGGATCGGTGGGTCAGTGGTAAAGCAACTTGGACCACTGACATACTTGATAGGCGTCGGTAGAACTATGAGGTATGTGCACATTGACCACATACTTTCGACAGGTGAGGAGTACCTTGAACCTTGTGTTGATGAATCACCGACTGCAAGTATTCCAACACCGGACCCAGAGTTGGTCGAACCGCAGCATCGGACAATATCGACCGAGCTCTCAGATTCTTTGGTTCCGTATGAACCATTTGTCGCGTCTCCGAAACCCATTTAGGAACAAACGCATACACCTAAACCTAAGTCTGTTTCCCAGGAATGTCCAACTGGAGGACTAGGTTCCAACTGTGGTACCGAGGCTCCACAGCCAGTGAGGCGCTACCCAGCCAGGGAACATCGTGCACCCAGGAAACTTGATTTGTGACTTGATCTTATGTTGTAACTTAATTCTTCGGAGTAATGTGTTCAGTGATTTAGTTAATTTGTTTTTGGTTTAAAATTTGAAGTTAAAGGCTGCGAAAGACAGAACTAGTGAAATAATGGACAAGGCTCAAATTTTATTCATTTTCCAAAATCTGAAATCCAGGTGAAATTTAGACATGTTCAAGATATCAGTTATAATATTTCAAGTGTTGAATTGTCAATCTAAAAAAGGAGGAGTATAGTGTATTAAGACAGTCAGTAATCATGGGGACAGTATCCTTAATATAAACAACCGTCTTCGGAACTCCTCTATTGTGTACTTTGTAATGCTATGTACTATGCTGTGTGTTCGGAATAAAAGAGTTTTGAGATGGGTAGCCATTTTCTTAGTCCATGTGGTTTTTTCGGCAGCACGGTAGTCGAGCCAAATATATTACAATAGACATAAATAACATTCAAACGTCTTCTCGGAAAATAATTATAGCCGTTATGTATTTCAGGCCAATCAAAAATAGACAAGGTTTTAATGAACACTAATAATCCTTTAGCATTGTCAAGGTAAATACATGATATTAATGTCGAGATTTGCTAGTCCAGCGAAACTCGTGTTATGCATCGGAAGTCGAGTTACTGTGTTCAATCCAATTTTCTATTTATAATAACAGTGAGTTTGACATTGTTAACATTTTATCTTGAAAAGCCATCTAATCCTTATTGAAAGTAAAATCTTAAATTATTCTGCCCGAGAGAATTTATTGAGCGGAAATGAATGTTTTATTGTTTACATGTAATAATGATGACCACTGTGTGCAGTTTATTCTGGCCATAAGGAACTTCTTTCATTGACCGGAAACGTTGATCCGGACCAATCGTCTGTTAGATTTAACAGGGCCTTGTTGTAATGCATTCTAACCTTGAAGTGATCCCTCTCAGACAGACACAGAAAAGGTGTGTGAAGTTTGAGTTTGTTTAGTCCACTCTAACTGTTTTGTCATTGAGAATGGTAATGATCTATTTGATCCCGAAATCACAACCAATGACAGGCGAAGTGTACTCTACCACCACACTTAAAAAAGTAAAAACACCTCGATAGCTGTAGTTTGTCTAAATATAGAATACGTTAAATCGTAAAACATCACTCTGGAGGACAAGTGAAAATTTGAATAAGTTTTCACCTTCATTCACAACGTGTGATACGCTTACCTTCAATGTCCTCTTCTCGATGATAGACGGTCGAATTTATCTGAAAATAAATACAAGTAAATTAATAGATTAAATACTGTGAACATTTAACAGCTTACAGTCTGTGTTATAAAGTGAACTGACACCAATACTATAATAATTTTATTATGACAACAACTTTGACAATACGGAGACATGATAACACCTAACGGAGACGTGTTGACATCTTACAGAGTTGTTATAACACCTAACGGAGACGTTAGAACACTTAACGGAGACGTGATAACAGGTAACGGAGACATGATAACACCTAACCAAGATGTGATAGCACTTAAAGTTTAAATCATAACACCTAACGAAGACGTGCTAACAGCAATCGGAAAAGTGATAACATCTAACGGAGACATGATAACACTTATCGGAAAAGTGATAACATCTAACGGAGACATGATAACAGCAATCGGAAAAGTGATAACATCTAACGGAGACATGATAACAGCAATCGGAAAAGTGATAACATCTAACGGAGACATGATAACAGCAATCGGAAAAGTGATAACATCTAACGGAGACATGATAACAGCAATCGGAAAAGTGATAACATCTAACGGAGACATGATAACTCTTATAGGAGATGTGATAACACCTAATGGAGATATGATAACACCTAATGGAGATGTGATAACACCTTACAGAGATGTGATAACAGCTAACAGAGATGTGTTAACACCTAACAGAGATGTGATAACACCAAACAGAGATGTGATAACAGCTAACAGAGATGTGTTAACACCTAACAGAGATGTGATAACACCTTACAGAGATGTGATAACAGCTAACTGAGATGTGATAACAGCTAACAGAGATGTGTTAACACCTAACACGTTAAGGAGAAGTGACAACACCTAACGAAAACGTGTTATCGCCTAACGGAGATGTAATAACACCTAACGAAGACGTGATAACACTTTACGGAGATATGAAAACGCCTTACGGAGTTGTGATAACACATAACGGAGTTGTGATAACACCTTACGTAGTTGTGATAACACATAGCGGAGTTGTGTTAACACCTTACGGAGACATGATACCATTTAACGGAGACATCATAACACCTTATAGAGAAGTGATAACACCTAACGGAGACGTGATAACACCAAACAGACATGTGATAATACTAAGTGGATATGTCATTACATCTAACGGACACGTGATAACACTTAACAGCGATACGATAACAGCTAACGGAGACATGATAACACCTAAAGTAGATGTGATAACAGGTAACGGAGATATAATAACACCTAACGAAGATGCGATAACATCTAAAAGAGTTGTTATAACACCTAACGGAGACGTGATAAAACCTAACGGAGACATGATAACACCTAACAGACGGCCATCTTGGATTTTGGAAGTCAAAGTTTGTTATCGCTATTTCTCTGGAA
Organism: Ylistrum balloti; assembly: GCF_031769215.1. Taxonomy (NCBI): domain Eukaryota; kingdom Metazoa; phylum Mollusca; class Bivalvia; order Pectinida; family Pectinidae; genus Ylistrum; species Ylistrum balloti. Next base: position 89,369 of record NW_026782292.1, read on the forward strand.
CTACCTGATAGATCGTTCTGATATTTTATATGTAGGCCCATCCTGAGGCATTGTTATGCATAATATGTTCTGGGTCTGATCTGACAACAAGATGACTAATATTTGTGATATTATTAAAAATAGACACAAAAAGCACTCGGAGATCTGAGTGGACAATACTAATTTCGATTAGCATGGAACTAAGCGGTCGCGCTCATATGACAGAGAACTCGGATAACATTGTTTCCCCAAACGGCTATAACTTGAATTAGAGCAATATAAAGGAAGGTATTGCTTATCTTGTGATAAGGCTTTTGAAGGATCTTAGTTCAAATTCCATGTTATTGAGGAAAAAAAAAAACAAGAAGAAAAATGTAGAGAAAAGAAAACTCTGTCATGGATCAGACGAAGAACATTTCATGGTGGGCGCCAAGATCCCTCTTGGATCTCTCGTTTATGTAATTATGAGGATTGCTTTCTCTTCTTGGTAATCATGAGGAATAATACTATAGAGGTGCTCCGAAAAATTCAAAAAAAAAATAATGAGACATATTTCGTTCCCTATATGCGAATTATGACTTTTTGAAAACTGTATTTATCCATAAATGGAAAAAAGTGGATGCGTCGGTAAGACCTTTTACAATGAAAATAGATATACCCTGGTATAATGGTTTCCTCACAAGTCTGGTGTAAGATAGATTCCTCATCATGGAGAGAGAGGGTTTGATTCATATTGAATTCTAGTAGCCCGTTTGCACAAGGTGCGCGTTTAGTTATAAATGTTACGTGACGCACAAAATAACCTCCAAACATTAAAGAGTTCACTTGTTTTCGGTGCTCGGCAGAGCACGTTCTCACAAAGTTTGATCACAGGCGTATTTTGAGTATGTTCTCACAGGAGCACAGACTTGAGCAAAAGCAAAAAAGTTGAGTTTGAACATGAGGACGTATTCCTGAATACGGACACAGGTATTCCTGAAGAGTTAGCGTCCTCTTCTTCATCGAAAACAACCGACCAGTTAAATCCTTGTCAATGAAGTAAGTACCGACAAGTTCCTGTATAAAATCAAGGTGGACAACAACGAAACAGGTAAGAACTAATTGATAAATTATGTTCCGATACAAAATAATCAACGAAAAACGTAAACAATACTATTTCACAGTAGATTCTGCAAACTTCCATCTGTCGACCAAGGATTTGTTTCATTAGAGTCTTCCGTGATCTGACCTGGGACGAAACGATTGAAATGAAGTCTTATCCACGTTATTTCTATCTGCAGCAGGTGTTTGTCCAATCTAAATGAGGTTACGCGGTTAATAGATATTTGTACCAATTCGCCTCTTATCTCATTTTCCATTGGTCAGGACGCCGTTTCGTGAGCTTACACGATTAATTTATCTGATCTTTGATTGGACAGTGTGTCAGTTGATTCTTTATGGCTTTTCTTACTGAACTGAGGCAGGTGTAAACATGATGAAGACCTAGCTCTCCGGGTTATATCTAACAGAAATATGGACACAGAATTCCTATGCTTAGTCGTAATAATAATTATTTTTGGCCATGTTGACGGTAAGTTTTTATTTCTATATTTATTTCGGCTTGGGATTTCGACTAATCCACCGTTCGGAACACTAGATACTTACGGTAATCTACATTATAAATAATCCTTACGGAACACTTGGTCTTTGTACATTAAAAATAGCATACGTGTAACCTTTTCTTTTATATTTGTCCTCGGCTTCGCGTTTTTATATTTTGCTTACAGATTAAATTTTGTTGTTAGCTTCGTAAAAAAAAAAACAAAAAACAAAAAACAAAAAAAAATTGGCGTGAAATTTTGTTCCAGTGGTGATATTGGTAGAATGTGATGTGACTTAATTCCGTTTTGATCCACAGGTATTTACAGAGCGAGATCGATGACTGCACAAAGTACAGGAGATTGTAAAATGGTTTATATGTGTCCGACATTTTGTTTAAAGAACAGAGGAAAATGTTTCGTGTGTGAATGCGGGGGTAAGGACCAGACATTACATTATTTTAACTGATGTAAAACACACAGGTAATAAGACCTAGCCGAGTTGTATTTTATGCTTTATGTGTTTCCATTGTGACATTCATTGTGACGTCATCAAAAACATTTACGTATCTATAGGATATTATCGTCAATAGAGATGTGTTTGTCTAATACAACTCTTTATCATTAATGTTGACAAATGTATCTGGTAAGGAACAGAATAATGCATTCGTTTCCATCTTATATGAGATTTATAAAGCTCATCGCGAATTATTGACTTTCCCTTTACCCTAAGGTGCTTACTCTTCCCGAACACCTAGTCTTATTTTCATAGTACTTTTTCAAGAGTCTGCGTGTAAATCTTTCTTTTGTTCATATTTTTCCTAGTTTTATGGAATTTGAGTTTGAATCATGATTATGTTACCGCGTTGGTATTTAAAAAAAAAACTTGTCAGTGATTCGATTAAATGAAAGAGTCCCGCATCTTCACTCCCAAATGAATGAAATAGTAGACAAGATAATCTATACACACACGGTAACACTCTCCGGAACTGAATGAAATAGCACACAAGATACTCTATACACACAATGTGCCACTCTCTTGAAATTCATTCACTTCTTTCATTAATGGAACAGTCGTGTGCATGCCTTCAGAAAATCTCAAAATAGTTTGTGTTTCTTATTTTGATATACCGACATATATGTACGTTGGAAACGTTGGGTTTTTTATCGTGATAAATGAACATTTGAATGAATCCTTTCCGCAGAATCATTGAAGATGTTCATTAAATCAGCAGCGAGCCAAATGAAAAGTGACTATCATGGAGTATACCAAACCGGAAGTCAGTTTAGTAACAAACAAATGAACAGCGGAAGTCAGCAAACGGCGATGTCTGGCAACCCAATAGGGCCTTTCAGTATCAATGTAATGATGGACGGAAGTAAATGGGTACATACCGGAAGAGCATCGGATGGATCGTCCCAGTGGCTAGGTGGCGCTAGTAATTTGAAGGGTCATCAGTGGTCATTGGGTCAAGGGGCTGTAGTCAACGAGGGAAAATTCGCACCAATGATGACATCGTATCTGGAACCAAACTTTCAAGGTATCATTTTCTATCTATAGACGCGGATCAAATATGAAAAAGTTTTCGAATATCTCTCAGATCGTTAAACTTGTGCTTTGTAGCCTTGGTAATTTTCAAATATAACATTCAGTATAACAGAATTCTGTCAACATCATGTATCTAGAGTTTTATAGACCCATGCTCGGTGTGATGCCTGGACAATGTCCTCAGCTCGACCAAGCATGTCCAGTTGAATGTTGGAAAATCAACGGGTTCACAGGATGTATGTACTGCGCATGTCCATGTGAGTAACGATAGCACATTACAATGTAACAGCGGATTTTGTTTGTTTTTATGACTAAATTCTCGTACAGAGCGAGAAAGGTATTTATATTTCAGAGAAGTCGGTAATTATGGAAATCATGTGAACATTTCCTAGAGATATAAATATTTCTCATGATGTGCACATCTTTTCAAAATGTAGGAAACGAATTCAATAATTGACGTAAGTGCAATATTTCAAAATTCATTTTTCTAAAATTTTTCCTGTATCATTAGGGAAACTATTAAATTCTTGATGATGTATCTAGAAGAAATACCTCATATCTACTTAAACTTTAATGAGTCTGTAATGTTAATCATAAAACCAAACTTGTTTGGTAAGTTTCTGATATCTTTTAATAAAAATCATTTTTTTATTCTATTTATTACGAATCTAAGAAGATATAACTAATGTTCTTTGTGGATTCAGCGACGACAACGACAATGAAACCATCGACGAAATCAACACATCATTATACATATAAAACAAAATCAACTCACAGACCCAGGCCAATAAATAAAACAGATAAAACACCTACAGCACCTGATGCTTCAGCACATTCCAAGACAATAACGACTTCTGTCGCGACGAAACGGAAGGAATCTTACTCACTAACGATACGGACGCTTCCACTCCTGATGACTTCGCCGTCATCGCTTGTTTCTTCTCGTCGAACTTCGCCTCCACAGACTTCAACGGAAACACAAACCTTTTCTACAGCTACTACACCGCCACCAGTAATAATATCTTCATTTCCGAATCAAAAGTCATTAATAGGAAAGACTTCGGGTACTATAACGGTGACGTCACCTTCAGTTCCGGTTACTTCAGCGGTGACGTCACCTCAAACACCAGTTACTTCAGCGGTGACGTCACCTCCAACTCCGATTACGTCACCTTCAACATCGGTAACTAAAGCGATGACGTCGTCTACTCTAATACCGAAAGGGATGACGTCATTTTCAAGCGTGTTAACAACAGATATGACACCATCGACAACTTTGTCTTCATCTTTGTTACTGACTGCGAAACCTACAACTGCACAGCACAGCAAAATTCAAGTACCATTCACAGCAAAGCTCGGAGGGATTTTGAAGACCTCTAATGTTCAGCCGTTCCAAGCTGGCCATGACACTATTAAGAACAATAATGCATATCTCCAGGAACTTCTTAAGGTATTAGGAAATACAAAAATGCCGACAGATCCTAAAACATCTACCTTCAGAACAAAACAGCCCACACCAAAAAGTCACCAAGTACCTACACACGAAGCTGTAACCACAGAAAAAACGTCATTGTTAACGGATTATAACATTGAGACATTGGAATCTGGAGGTGCAGCAGGCAAGCTACAGTTACATTCGGAAGAAATCCCACACAGTATTAACTCTATAGTATCAACACCAAAGTCAATGCAAGGATTAACAGGAGACAATCAGCAGTATAACACTCTCCTTCAGTTCTTTCGGGACATTGATTCTGGGGAAAATGAGAAGGCATTAGCTCTTATTGAAACCTTTCTGACAAAATTCAACGAATCAAAGCAGACGGGTAATGTGTTGAATGAAACTTATGTGCTAACAAAGAATTCTGCCGAACAAAGTATCGGATCTGTGACCCATCAACAAGGCACACAACCGAGTGTATCTGCTGAAGAACACAATAACGACAAAAAGGAATCATTACTTATGACTGGTGTAGGACGTATTAACGAGAGCATTGTTGGTAAGCAGCTAAGCTTTGTTGATCACAAAGGGGATTCCTTAGGTTTGTACAGAGTTATAATGTTACATGAATAAATCTGGTATTAATGAGACAGCAGTTGTCATGTTTCTCTGTAGTTCAATTCTTAATATATAACATTTCGGTAGAGAGGGCAGTTGTTATGTTTGTCTGTTGTACAATTCTGTATATATATATAACATTTCGGTGGAGAGGGCAGTTATCATGTTTGTCTGTTGTACAATTCTATATATATAACATTTCGGTAGAGAGGGCAGTTGTCATGTTTGTCTGTTGTACAATTCTATATATATATATACATATATATAACATTTCGGTAGAGAGGGCAGTTGTTATGTTTGTCTGTTGTACAATTCTATATATATATATATATATATATATATATATATAATTTCGGTAGAGAGGGCAGTTGTCATGTTTGTCTGTTGTACAATTATATATATATATATATATATATAACATTTCGGTGGAGAGGGCAGTTGTCATGTTTGTCTGTTGTACAATTCTATATATATATATGTAACATTTCTGCCTGTATCTATCAGACAATATTACATTAACCCTAACCCTAATCCAGGTACATCTGCCTGTATCTATCAGACAATATTACATTAACGCTTTCCCTAATCCAGGTAAATGTGCCTGTATCTATCAAACAATATTACATTAACCCTAACGCTAATCCAGGTTAATCTGCCTGTATCTATCAAACAATATTACATTAACCGTTTCCCTAATCCAGGTAAATCTGCCTGTATCTATCAGACAATATTACATGAACTCTATCCTTAATCCAGGTAAATCTGTCTGTATCTTTAAAACAATATTACATTAATCCTAACCCTACTCCAGGTACATCTGCCTGTATTTATCAGACAATATTACATTAACCCTAATCCAGGTAAATCTGCCTGTATTTATCAAACAATATTCCATTAACACTAATCCAGGTAAATCTGTCTGTATCTGTCTAACAATATTACATTAACCCTAACCCAGGTAAATCTGCCTGTATGTGTCAATCAATATTACATTTACCCTAACCCTATCCAGGTACATCTGTCTGTATCTGTCAGACAATATTACATTAAAGCTTTCCCTAATCCAGGTAAATCTGCCTGTATCTATCAGACAATATCACATTAACTTTATCCCTAATCCAGGTAAATCTGTCTGTATTTATCAAACAATATCACATTAACCCTAACCCTAATCCAGGTACATCTTCCTGTATTAATCAGACAATATTAGATTAACCCTAATCCAGGTTCTTCTGCCTGTATTTATCATACAATATTACATTAACCCTATCCCTAATCCAGGTAAACCTGCCTGTATCTGTCTAACAATATTACATTAACCCTAACCCTAATCAAGGTACATCTGCCTGTATCTATCAGACAATATTACATTAACCCTTTCCCTAATCCAGGTAAATCTGCCTGTATCTATCAGACAATATTACCCTAACCCTAATCCAGGTAAATCTGCCTGTATCTATCAGACAATATTACATTAACCCTAACCCTAACAAAGGTAAATCTGCCTGTATGTATCAAACAATATTACATTAAGCCTAATCCAGGTACATCTGTCTGTTTTGATCATACAATATTACATTAACCCTAACCCTAATCAAGGTACATCTGCCTGTATCTATCAGACAATATTACATTAACCCTTTCCCTAATCCAGGTACATCTGCCTGTATTGATCATACAATATTACATTAACCCTTTCCCTAATCCAGGTACATCTGCCTGTATCTATCAGACAATATTACATTAACCCTAATCCAGGTACATCTGCCTGTATCTTTCAGACAATATTACATTAACCCTTTCCCTAATCCAGGTAAACCTGCCTGTATCTATCAGACAATATTGCATTAACCCTAATCCTGATCCAGGTACATCTGCCTGTATCTTTCAGACAATATTACATTAACCCTTTCCCTAATCCAGGTAAACCTGCCTGTATCTATCAGACAATATTGCATTAACCCTAATCCTGATCCAGGTACATCTGCCTGTATCTTTCAGACAATATTACATTAACCCTTTCCCTAATCCAGGTAAATCTGCCTGTATCTATCAGACAATATTACATTAACTCTATCCCTAATCCATTTAAATCTGCCTGTATCTATCAGACAATATAACATTAACTCTATCCCTAATCCATTTAAATCTGCCTGTATTTATCAGACAATATTACATATAACCCTATCCCTAATTCAAGTAAATCTGCCTGTATGTAACCATACCTGGTCTAATTCTCCGTGAATGTTTTTTAAGGGGTGTCTGTGTAAAATCTTTCTTTTCTCCATATTTTGTTCCAGTTTTATTGAATTTAAAAGAAATGATTACGATTAGGTTGACATGTTTTTTCCTGTTTTTTTTTTTTATTAGTTTTGATGTCTTTATTCTGATTTCAATGAATTTCTAATTCTGATCTTAACTGCTGCCTTATTTACAACAGTATGCAGACCTATACAAGATGAATGCCCGGATGAATGTTTATTCCTCGACGGAGATAATTACTTCTGTCCTGTGTGTAGATGTGAAAAATCACAAAATGTCCGAAATGGAAAAAGTCCAGGTATCGCTACCACTGAAGGTATGATCCTAACGATTCGTATTATACTGCGGGCCATACAAAGAATTAGAAAATAATTTCGATAAAGGACTGGTAAATGTTATTGAAGTATTACACTTTGTCGATTTTTTAAAATTTTAAATGAAATATATATATGTATAACAAATTATTGATCTTATTATTTTTGTATCCCTGAAGAGTTTTTTATATATGAGATGAACTATTTATCTACAATGACCTATTCATTGGTTGGTTCACAACATACTTATGTTTACACGAGATTCAGAAGTAACGGTTTCATAAAGAAATGATATCGATGGTTGTAAGGATCTGTTTACTACCTATTGAGTACGTAATCATCTTTGAGCAATTATATTTCATTTGCATGCCCCAGATTCTGTTGAAGAATCACTACAAAGCTAGATTGATCTTTTTAAACAAATATTGGAAGACATTGTATTTTGTCGTTCTATAAAGCCATTATTATTTGTCGGGATTTTTCTTTTTCTTATTTCGTTGGCACTCTTAATCTCTGAATGCAAATGTCCACAAGTTGGTAGCTTTAATCTCGACCGAATCTAAATAAGTCAAGGTAAATGTAAAAAAAAAAGACATATGGAAATGCACGTGCCTTATGATTTAATATATTTCATAATATTCAAGTACGCGAGAGTATTTTGGATTGTGCCACTATTGGAATCATTCAAAACGTGGCATGTAAATTACGGCAAATCTTGGTGACTCAAACGTAATCAGGAGTTTCTTCCACGTGCAATTTCCAAGATTATGCAAATGCCAACAAATGAAAAACACTTTTCATTACAAAGATATAATTACATACATCAGATAGTAGTAATGACAACACGTGTCACTGTCCTTATATAAACAATGACAGCGTTTAAGTGCTTTGTCAACATTCTTCTGTGCACAGTGCTGGAAAATAACAACTGCTGAAGAATCAATACTTTACATGACAAATGTTTTCTTAATGACATCGATATTTTCTAAAAACGTAGAACATTTAATATGATAAATATATGTGTACACTACCTGAAGACATTAGCACTATGGCAATGGGTTATAGGGAATAAGATATTCTATTTTATTTCAGATATATGTCTTCCGTTGGATAAAAACTGTCCAGCTGGCTGTGAAGGATTTAACGCTGAAACATTCTGTCCTCATTGTACGTGTAAAACCTGACATGGACGATGAACGAACACGTGCATCAATAAGTGACAATCAACTTCTTGGTAAAAGGGAGACAACTTTCATATAATATGGAATGTTATTGATATCTATATAGGAGAGAGTTTTCATTTGTATATGATTTATTAATTCAGAATGTTGAAGTCTGTTGACCAGTTTCTCCATTTAGATGATAACAAATAGATAAAACTTTTGTAAAATGACAATTTTAAATTTATGTACATAAATATGGTTATATGTCAATACCAGGCAATAAAGAAAGATAATAAAATAAAAGAGAAAAAGAAAATAAGGGGAAAAAATTGGTGTATGATTCCTTAATAACAAGTGTATTTATGATAGTTCTGGAGACTGCTGTCACGAATTAGGGTTGCCATGTTTTACCCTTAGTTATATATATATATATATATATATATATATATATATTTAGAGTTGTCCTCTTTTCCAATATAATTCCAATCGGTGAGGTAACACGGTATTTTTATCGCTGAATTTTACGTTTAGGTTAATTATTGAACCAACGAATAGAAACATTAAATTATTATCAGCTATTTTTAGGATATTCATCGCACATTGGTGTACGAACTAGAAAAGAACAATACATATCACCAAAACACGAACGAAATGTCGATTTCAAAGATTTCGTTGTAAGTTCCAATATATTTATTGTATGTACATGAGATCTCAGTTCATGGTGACCTATTGACCTTTTGTCTGGCGTCGAGTGGAGCCCACGTCCATTGTGTGTTCGAAAACATTTTACTTTTTTTTTGGCGGAAATCTTCCTCGGGAAAATTGAAATAAAATGCGTATTACGTAGTCTCCGGTCTCCAAAAGCGAAAGGTTAAAAATAATTTCAAAAGTTTGTTTCCGGAAGAAATATTTGTATCGATAGGAATTATTTCAAAAATGGGCTATAGTTTTAGCTTTGGATGATGGTTTGATAGTATGTACAGATCGATTCTTGCTGACCTACAGATGCTGATAAATTGGACCAAAAGAGGTCACATTTATGTAAACTTCAAAAAAATTAATTCATTTTCAACACAAATATTAATAGAATCAAATACATCATATTGATTGAAAGTGTTGTAAAAAGTTTGCACAAATTCTAAAAAAATCCCCTTGGGAGGGGGTGTATATTTCCTTATGGTTGATTTAGTAAAATTTCTATCGGTTATGTTTCAGACTTGGTAAGAATTGTCAGTTTAGGATGATATTTTCACGGTATGCCCATAGTGAACTTGGCTGACCCTATTGGCTGTTGAATGGGGCCGAAAGGGATGAAAATTCAGTCCAATTTGCGATGTTCTTTTTTAACACCCAGATATGGATTGGCTTGCTTTCCTCACAAAATTTTTGACGTGTTAAGATTTTTTACGTAGAATCCTCAAAAGAACCTTGTTTTTGTTGCGCCACATATAATCAGGGGAACTAACTGTAAACACATCTATACCGATGTTCATCATTGCCAGTATAACGTGAACTGTATCGTTACTGATTTTCGTTAGATTTTTATTTATTGTTAGATCCATAGTTTCTCTTAATCCATGAAATTTATAGACCTATAAATAACGAGATAAAAATTACATAGTATTAGTGGCTTTGATGATTTACCCATGAAATGTGTGGAAACACATATGTTAAACCGCCAAATACTCCGAATTAAACAGGATCATCGAGTTATATGAATTCGAGATAACGAGATAACAACTGTTTTAACATGAAGCATCACATACACTGTAAGCCCTAACGTTTAGGACAGGAAGCTGCATGCAATAACATCACAGGGAATTTTTAATTATTTAACAGAAACATCTCTACCTATTGTCTAATGTTATCGCAACATTTTTACCAAGATAATGTAGACAAATGATAATAAGTAACATCCAAAAAATGATTTTCATTATGAACGAAGCGGCTAGTAGATCTGCGGCCATTATGTCGAGGTTTTATTACAGAACAAGGGACATTGTATTGAGGTTTATTGTACAAATGGACGGTTTAATTACACTTGCAAGCTTCAGGCGGACAATTTCCCTTCTGACAGTTATCAAGGCACCATTGATCGAGTTGGGCTACCCCTGCCCATAGGTTAATAGCGCGACACCCAGTAATTGTCTGTCCGCCCGTTTGTCCGATCTGAATGTTCGTCTGTCCAAAGAAAATACCAGAATTGGGTCGGACGGTTTGGATAGGTTGGGCGGGGTTAGGTGTGTTGCTGACTGGCTTAGCAGTGATAATCATCGGCCTCTGCGTCTGAACTGGAGCAGATGTTACTGGTCTAGAAGTGACTTGTGGCTGCACCTGACCATTACTTCCGGCGGATATGGCTATATCTGAACAGCCGAGGAACATTTCCTGAAGTCCACAACCAATGCAGTAAGTACCGTTAGGCGCATAACCATAGCTGTTTCCTGTAAATTACAGAAAGTAGACATATATGCACCGTTAGGCGCCTAACTATTGCTGTTTCCTGTAAATTACAGAAAGTAGACACATCATGTTATTCAAATATATCGGTACTCATTGTAATGATATTCATTTCTGGGTCCTCAAATATCATTGTGTAATATACATATCTAGGTCCTCAAATATCATTGTATAATATACATATCAAGGTCCTCAAATATCATTGTATAATATACATATCTAGGTCCTCAAATATCATTGTTATAATATACATATCTAGGTCCTCAAATATCATTGTATAATATACATATCTAGGTCCTCAAATATCATTGTATAATATACATATCTAGGTCCTCAAATATCATTGTTATGATATACATATCTAGGTCCTCAAATATCATTGTATAATATACATATCTAGGTCCTCAAATATAATTGTATAATATACATATCTAGGTCCTCAAATATCATTGTATAATATACATATCTAGGTCCTCAAATATCATTGTATAATATACATATCTAGGTCCTCAAATATAATTGTATAATATACATATCTAGGTCCTCAAATATCATTGTATAATATACATATCTAGGTCCTCAAATATCATTGTTATGATATACATATCATCATAACGAAACGTTGGTTTGCAATCTCTTATCATTATAGTAATAGTTCATGTGTCTGTTATAATCATGTTGATATTATTTGTACATTTATTCACTTTGTTATCTTGATTTTTAAAAAAAAAATAAAAAAAGATGTACATCTACCGATCAGGCTATGTCAGGTGGTTAAGTGTAAATATGTGATGGCTAGCCGTCAAAATAATTGTTCCATTTCACGGATCACACTGTCGATAATTAATAGTTCGTTTTGAATATAAAACACATCTAGTGATATATATGCATATAGACACTTAGCAGTCTTTTGTTGGCTTTGATGTTCGTCATTATTGAGGTAATTGGGATGTTTCTCACCTGTATTCCACCGCCATTGAAGCACGCACTGAGAACAGGTGAGACCTTGTGGTAATATCGCCCTCAGATTAACTGCTCCCCTTTTGCCCCCTAAATAGTACCTAAAACGTAATTAAATTTTGTTAAAATGTAGGGTTTCTATATCACCTTTATAATAAAGATGTCACTAGATTCATAATCAAGAGAATATTGATCACTTAACCTTCAAATAACTAAATAAAAAAAAAAATAAAAAAAAACCAAGAAAATACCAACATGTAAACATAATCATAACAGAAAACTGGGGCAAATCATGAACAAAAGAAAGATAATCCCTTTCAAAACACAAGAATCAGACCAGGTGTTCCGGAAGAGCAAGCGTGTTATGATTCATCGACGACGATGTTCAAACAAATACGCAATGATATTATTATGAAGACCGTAGAACTTACTTGGTCTTATTCTCCACTTTTTTAGGAGTCTTTGTGTAAATTTTCTTTTGTCAGTTTGTATTTTGCCTTAGTTGAATTTGACTATATTGACATGTTGGCATTTTCTTGTTGATTTTAGTGAGACACACATAGAACCTTGTAAAGAAAAAGGTCTACTATCAAAATGTCTCAAAAACAAAAATAATGAAAATTGGTGTGAAATTGAAATCAAACGCAAATAAAAAACGAAATAAGTCGAAAGATCTACAATTTTCCAGATATACCTTGTGCCGTCAGCATTCTCTAGCCTCAGCAGATGCTGGTCTAAACATTCCTGTGTAGCAGCCTTGTTAACGTTGTTGTTTGGACACAGTCTGAACTCAAAGTAGCCCAAGTGATTGGCTGTTATTTCGACGTTTATATCGATTGTCTGACCGGAAGTATAATGCCTGCCAATGATTCCCTGAGCGTAGCGGCCTCCAGCCTCGTTGTTTCTGGGCCCCTGATAGGGATCTCCACATATCCCACACTGCTGGCGTTGGTAGATAAAATTCTGAAATATATTTATAGATTTATGTCATTAAAGTAGTATCGTTTTAAATACCATACGTTCTTATTCCAAGTTTTCTGTTGTTTCCGTTGTTCTATACCTTGTTCTCATTTGAGAACGTTACATTATTTATTTTGATTGTTCATATGCTTGCATTGCGGGTGTCGTCGATGAAGCAGAAGACGTTTACTCTTCCGGAACACCTGGTTTTATTCTCCTTTTACTTTTTCATGGGTCTCCGCGTAAACCTTCCTTTTGTTCATGTTTTGCCCTAGTTTTATAGAATTGGAGTTTGCATTATGATTATGAAGCCATGTTGGTATATTCTTTAAGTACAAACATCGTAACTAGACAAGATATATGTAGACAAGTAAGGGAAATTTTGAGAGTGACTGACAAGTAGGAGGCCAGATGGGTGTGTTTATCGATGACGTCAGGACATTTAAGTCTGTGACAAATCATTATCTTTCTCTCATCATAAAAAAAAATCGATATATTTGATTGTGTTCGTATTTTGTGGTAAAATAGATTTTAATGTTACAAATTAATAAAATTAATGAATATTTATCAATCTTATTGTGCCTGTTCAAACACGAGGATCATACTTCATACATAGCACATCTGCTCGGCAACAACCATCTTTGATATGAAAACAAATTACTGTTATCGTTACCCCTATCTAAGTTCAAACACGCGCGAGTGTACTTAGTGAGTATGATCTAGTAGGTAATTTATATTTGTGCGGCCTTATCTCTTCAGAGTTACCTAACCCTGTCAGCACTCTTCAGATAGCTTTTGATGGGCGAGCAATATTAATCTTTACTTCCTTCGTCTCTCTGAGATCAGTGACATGTTTGACTTCTGATTTTGGAGTGGGAAATTGTTCTTTTGATATTAACAGATGACAAACCTAAATAGTACTTACTTAACATGCATATGACGTCATTCATGTACCAGATTTTAATAACATATATACTATATACAGCTGCACTTGTTCCCTTGTTGCTACTGGGTCCTTTTTTATACTTCGTTAAAATGTAGGGTTTAATATCTTAATAAGACTAAAGATGTCACTAGATTGAATATGATTATGTCTTTTGTACGAATATCATTCAACAAATCGTTATCTTACAACTTTCACGATAAATGACACAAGGATTTATAACCAAGAGAATATTGACCATTAATCCATCAAATATTTAGTAAAAAAGCACGACATTACCAACATAACCGTAGTTAAAACTCTAACTCAATAAAACTTGGGCAATTATTACACTGAGACTCCTGACAAAGTACAAGGAGAATAAAACCAAGCGTGGAATAGGCACCCTAGTAACCAATCAAATGATCATAAATTACACCATCAGTTAACGGTAAGGTAGTAAATATTAGAAAAATGTCTAAATATATATTGACAAACATATATTGTTTATGTTTAATTATTGTTGTCCACATCGGCCACCTTATCTTAAACATATAGGCTCCTGGCGAAACAACTGTGTAGTTTCTTCACAAGGTGCTATTCACTTGTGTGTCGATTGTTTTAGTCACTCCTTGGTATTGGTTTTCATATTTATGTTAATGAGTATGTCGTTATTAAAACGTTTCTTCATTTCTTATCTTAGGTGAGCCTTTTTTCTTTTTCTGAAAATTGATGATATATTGTGCGCTTTCCTTTTGACATTCTTGGTTTGTTGTTCAATCCCTAACTAGAATTTGCTTCCCATTGTTTGTTTTTTCTTGTTGGTAACACTACCCGAAAAATTCACTCAGATACTGTCGCGTTCAAATTGTCACAGTTTTAATGACGTTGATGATGATGATGATGATGATGATGATGATGATGATAAGCCTTATTTCAGGTTTATGTTTATTCATGAGACAATTGTTGTTACTTGATATGTAATTACGTGGAGTGTTTTGTTTGTGAAGATTAAAAAATCAAATTAAATACGACAAGGTGTTTGCTACACCAGCCCAAAAGAATGACTGCAGATTTTTATAATGAAAGATAACGATGAATTTAGTGCATTTAAAAAAATATTAAAATCTGGCTACAGACAACACCTGACATTTGTATAGGTACTATCAACAGATTCTGATAATTATCATCCAGTCAGAAAATACTCCATCTAAATACTAATCAGTAATTTAGCAACGTTTTAAGACAAAAAACCTCCCTATATATCATTGTACAGGTTTTAAACAATATGTTTGTACACAGTATAGATTAGACATGATGACGGACATTTTTGACATTGGTATAACATCAATGTTTAAATTGTCAAATTATGATATGAAATATTCGTCTTGATTCGCCACATGAAAACCTTATCTTAAAAAAACCGGTGCACATTACCTGAAACAATGAAGTTTTAGGGAGAAATTCCAGTTACACCAAAACAGAAGAGTTGTTTATCCAAAATACCTCCTTTGATGTTTTAGATATGTTGTTGTCTGTAGTTTTATTCAAATGGCGGGATTGCAGTGTTTGAAATGAGTTTAAACCACTAGTTAATAAACTTACATATTCACATTGCGTAGAGGTCTCAAGCATTTGTTTGATTGTTCATGGTTAATATATAACTTTAAGCGGCTGGGCGTATTCTATCATCATAAATAATAACTACAGAAATATTGAATAGTCTTTACTGATGGATTTTGTAAAATGTATTGAGTTTTGGTGCATTTGAACTCATTCTTGCGTTAAGTTACCTCTAGTTAGGTTTTGTCAGTCGGAGATGCTGTTCACTTTGGCGTCGTTTGTACTACTGTGATGTGTGTAGATGTGATTTTACAATTTTCATATGAGTATCATAACTAACATAGGGATACCAAGCACTTGACATATCAACTATCCAAGGTGATGATGATTTAATATTCTTCTAATAACACACATAATATAGTCTGTTACATTTACATATATTTTCTATGAGCTAGTGGATCTGCGCTTGGCTTAATTTTCAAGTTATTTACTTTATGACATTATACGATAAGCATACCAAAAATACAATGAAATAAAATAATAAAACCGAACTAACACCTGCACAATACAAATTATACGGAATTTTAGAAAGCTAACCCTACCGGAACATCTAGTTCTACATGTACGTTGCCATGAATATTCATCTAAATCTGTTGTTTATATTTTCATCTTGTTTCGCAGATTTTAAGTTGGAATTAGGACTTATATCGGTGTATTCTATTGTATGTACTTTATTTTATCCGTTTGATTACGAACACAACAAATGGAATATAGCTCGATATTAGTAACCTTTAGCTTAATCAAAATTGTACACTTTTAGCTTAATCAACATTATATACCTTTAGCTTAATCAACATTGGACACTTTAAGCTTAATCAACATTGTACACTTTTAGCTTAATCAACATTATACACTTTAAGCTTAATCAACATTATATACTTTTAGCTTAATCAACATTATACACTTTTAGCTTAATCAACATTGGACACTTTTAGCTTAATCAAAATTGTACACTTTTAGCTTAATCAACATTATATACCTTTAGCTTAATCAACATTGGACACTTTTAGCTTAATCAACATTGTACACTTTTAGCTTAATCAACATTATACACTTTAAGCTTAATCAACATTATATACTTTTAGCTTAATCAACATTATACACTTTTAGCTTAATCAACATTGGACATTTTTAGCTTAATCAACATTATACACTTATAGCTTAATCAACATTGGACACTTTTAGCTTAATCAACATTGGACACTTTCAGCTTAATCAACATTGGACACTTTTAGCTTAATCAACATTATACACTTTTAGCTTAATCAACATTGGACACTTTTAGCTTAATCAACATTATACACTTTTAGCTTAATCAACATTGGACACTTTTAGCTTAATCAACATTGGACACTTTTAGCTTAATCAACATTGTACAATTTTAGCTTAATCAACATTGGACACTTTTAGCTTAATCAACATTATATACTTTTAGCTTAATCAACATTGTACACTTTTAGCTTAATCAACATTGGACACTTTTAGCTTAATCAACATTGGACACTTTTAGCTTAATCAACATTGTACACTTTTAGCTTAATCAACATTGGACACTTTTAGCTTAATCAACATTATACACTTTTAGCTTAATCAACATTGGACACTTTTAGCTTAATCAACATTATACACTTTTAGCTTAATCAACATTATATACTTTTAGCTTAATCAACATTATACACTTTTAGCTTAATCAACAATGTACACTTTTAGCTTAATCAACATTGGACACTTTTAGCTTAATCAACATTATACACTTTTAGCTTAATCAACATTGGACACTTTTAGCTTAATCAACATTATACACTTTTAGCTTAATCAACATTATACACTTTTAGCTTAATCAACATTGTACACTTTTTTAGCTTAATCAACATTGTACACTTTTAGCTTAATCAACATTATATACTTTTAGCTTAATCAACATTGGACACTTTTAGCTTAATCAACATTGGACACTTTTAGCTTAATCAACACTGGACACTTTCAGCTTAATCAACATTGTACACTTTTAGCTTAATCAACACTAGACACTTTCAGCTTAATCAACATTGTACACTTTTAGCTTAATCAACATTGGACACTTTTAGCTTAATCAACACTGGACACTTTCAGCTTAATCAACATTGTACACTTTTAGCTTAATCAACATTGGACACCTTTAGCTTAATCAACTCTAGACACTTTCAGCTTAATCAACATTGTACACTTTTAGCTTAATCAACATTGGACACTTTCAGCTTAATCAATAGGGTTTTAATGAATATTAGTGTTCGTGAATAGGTCTGTATTGCAACATCATATCTCATATTTTTGTCCTAAAATGAGTTGTAATCACTTGCTATTATCTCTTTGCCTCTCGTTGTAAGGCAGGAGGGCATTTTGCACGATTACGTTGTCTGAAATATGTTTTGAACTGGTACTGGAATGTTATATCTTTGGTGTGAATTCAAGTAAAGGGGATTTGCATGTTTATTGGAAAAAATAGTAACAATATTTATGTATCTACAAGTATAAAGGGAAAAAAACATATCTACGGAATTAATTATATGGTGTAAACTATCATATGATCTAAAATGGCATTGAAACAAGACAACTATGTTCTGTAAACGAAAATTGTTCTCACAAACATCCTGCTTTATTTATGATTTTGTAAGTGGAAAAGTATGGGCCATTTTGTCATTGTGCTAAATTCTGAACCAACTTCTTTTTGAGATAACAGCACTTTATGACATCCTCATGAGGCTTCTTGGTAAGTTTGGTAAGGGATATGCTGAAATGTATATTTATAAGAAGATGGTTCTGCCCTGTGGCATTGATGCTAAGGGTGTAATGCGTTGAAACCTAAGAGCGGCTGAAGAAAATTAAAATTAGTCAAACCATGGCTCGTATTGATGAAACCGTCCTCATGCTCGAGCATGAATTCTGTGCTCAAGTCTCATGTCTTGTTTAAGTTAAATTAATAAATAAGGCTAATTTTGCCAAAGAATTAAAAAACAATTGAAAGGACTTCAAGTCAAAGTTATATTCAATGTTTACATTTAACATTTGTATTATTTTATATGATTTAGGTGAATCATAAAAATGTTTGGTTGAGCACAAAATCTATGCTTGAGCATGAGAATGGTTTCCTGAATACGGGACCAGATTGAGAAGTGTGAAAAGGTAAGATTTTAAAAAATTCATTTTTTCTATATTGAATTATTTTAAAGGAACGTCAAGCACATGTGTATTTTATGAAATGAAAGGCAACGTGGCAAGGTTAGAATTATAACAGACTGAAATCATTGGGAAAAGATTAAAAAAAATGTTAAGAATACTCACGATTCTTCCCCCACAGAAAAGTTGGTTATCGTTGTAGTTAATAGGAGCATCAGGAAATTCGCGGGCTCCATTCTTCATTGATCGCCACATACTGGACCTGGAAGGAGGTTCTAACAGTCGGCCATGGCCCTCACAGTGTTCACAGCACAAAGCCACCACCAACACACCCACCATAAAACCAAACATCATTCCCAGCGTGGTAAACTTACACCGAAGTCTAAATGTCTGATGATATGATTTTAAGAATATTACAATGTATCACAGATGGTGTCTCCTATAGTTTGTGGTCTATATCTCCTTGTAGCAGACTTAAATACAGTTCCTGTCTTATCTTATTGGTTAAAAATCAATGCGTACAAGGTGAAGATTATCTCAGACACTGACCCACTACTAACCACGAGTTCTACATAGAACCTACCTTCCTACACAAATCTCTTCAACACGACTGAAAACTCTTGCTTTCTCCTGCTTTGCCTGAAGTGAAATCAATGAAGATACTCGTATGATATAAAGAGAAGACCTTGAGCTGGGAATGTTTAAAGCATTAGATATCAAATATGAACGATTGTTTACTTCTATGAGGCCAATCCTTGTTTCCGAAAGATGTGTTGAACAGCTATCTTTAGTCGACTTGTGTTTAACTACCAGACTAGGTAACAGGTCCTTTTATCAAATATGTCGGGATGATTTCAATTTATTACATTTCGCTGGGACAGTGCGTCATATTATAGAAGAGATGTCAGCTAATTGATAAATGAACGCCGTTGTGTTTGTACAGATTTACTTCTTAAGCCAATCAAAGAAAGACATTTGTAAAAGTATGAAAAGACCTGGCACTTAGAATGACTCACATTGTAAGTAATTGAAATATATTGAAACGGCAAGATGCTGTTTCTAGTAAGACGTTGATAATCATTTTATATCGATATTTTATAAGGTAATGAATCAAGACCTAAGAACATTATTTTTGAATAACTTTATATACTTATACTTTCCGAAAGTATTTATTTTCTTTATAAAATTCCTTATCAGACATGTTTCCGCTAAAATTGTACCTTAAAGATTTGAAATTTACCTACAAATAAACTATACGGAAATTTACATATGTTAGTAAGCTCTCAGCTTAGCCATGTAATTACACTTTCGTCATATTGCTGTTATTGTGACATCATAATTATATGACGTCACAATATCATTTTTTCTTTTTTAATGAACCTATAAAATAAAAAAAAAGTTTCATCTTAAAGGGAAATAGCTGGCGAGTTTGGCTTGTTAAAAACGAATCTTTACCACGTGGTGATTAGGATAATGAAGTTGAGTCCACGTGTTATTAATTTGTCCGTGACTTTAACATCATATTTACATAATTGCTTTTACGTATCAAATTTTAGATATTACATTCTTTAAAGAAATACGCAATGTTTTACAAGATTATCCATTATATCTAAAGTACAAAACGCAGTGTTTTGTTTTATATTGAATTAAAAGTATATTGCACAGAAATCTGAGATACTTTGTTAAAAACAGCTTAATAAATAAATGAATACATAACAATAAATAAATAAATAAATAAATAAACTTATAGCAAATAAGCTCTTGAAACCAGATTATCACCCGGTTGAACTCAGGAAATTCTTTAGGGAATATTCTGAACTAATTGAGGACAATCCCTGACTTAAGGAAGACTGTGCAGTGCTTTCCCGGTAAATGTTGATATCATCAGAATCATTAAGATGTTTGTCTTAGATCTTGGTTACTAGGAAGTTTGTATTATATATCTAACATTACAAAATTGCAGGGTGATTTAACAATTCCGAAATGCTCAATTGTGTTTACGGATGTCGTCACAGGTTTGTAACATCTCGAGTAATTTTCTGTGCACGTGGATTATGCACGTGCACGTGGACGATATCGATGTACAAACATTATATTATATATATTTGTTAAATCTGAATGCGAACGAGTCGTTTAACTGTAAGTAGAAAATTATATTGGAAACTTGGAGATAGGTGCAGTTCAAAAACATATTGGTGGTCGGAAAGACATTTTTATTATGAAAGTCTAAATTATATTAACCGTTATGAAAGTGATCACATTCATGTTTCTGTTAACATACATAGATACAATGATATATCTGAGTTTTAATGGTTTTTCTTTTTGTTAATAAGTGAATGATATAATACGTGATATTATTTCTAACGACATCAACATAAAACTATTTATCTGTGGTTCTGATGACTGATAATACCCGCTCAGTACAACCATACCACACAAATTGTGAAACACTTGTATTGATGTTGTATAGCTAGGGAGACGCTTTCATCGTTTTCCAGATCGCCAGTTTTACATTGTATCATAGTTTTGAGAAAACGGTTGCATATCATATCTATAAAGTTTCTATTGTACACAACAACATTTACTGAATGGACAAAAAATACAAAAGGAATAATATCTTGAATAAGCATCAAATGAAAAAAAAAACACTCCTTAATTTGTGTTTTATTATTATATCAATGTTTAATCTTATTTTTTTCTCCGCTGATTTTTTATCATTTTGTTTTTCTCGTGTACTATTTAAATAGTTTGTTAAGTGTTTAATGTCTACTCGAAGCTAAGAAGTCTGACGCCATGTTAAGGTGAGCACGTGTACCCGAGTCTGTTATTGCATTGTTTGATTTTTATCATAACGACAGTCACGTGACAAGGATTTATCGTTCGCGTAGGATATGTTTTGTGGAATATCAGTGCACTCTAGAAGAGACAGACGGTTGTCTGGACAAGTAGATAAATCTGTGGGTGTGTATACCTAAGATTGGGCTGTCGAGTGTGTCTGGAGGAAAGAAAACACCAACACATCCGAGTGGGAATTCAGAGTAAGACAATAATAGACTGTTCGCAGGTGTTAGGGTTAATGAATATATGTTATCTCTATATATGCCTCTCAATGAGAGCGTTAGGAAACGTTCGGCAGTACTCTAATAACTATTCTAACACAGTCAAATGCAGACAAAGCATCACACTCATCAGATTTGAGGACGAACTTTATTGTCAATGCAGTCATCCCTTTCGCGATTTTATTTTTCGATTGTTTACTTGTTTTGTTTATACATTTCCATAGCAACAAACTTCGATCGGACGATATCATGCAGTCGTTCCTGAATTGAAAGGGTTCTAATTTTTTTTCCTGGATCAGAATTCTAAAACCTGACATGTAATATGATGAAATAGACATCAGAAACATTTAACATGACACAGTCTAAAAATATGCGGATTTGTGTGGAAGAATCTGATTGCTCACTGCGCTACTCTGACGTCATGCAGTAAATACCCGACCAGTAACCAATCACCGCGTAGGAAAATCTAAAATTGTATGGAAGATTTTGGACATGTTTCAGACAAAATACAAACATGTCATATCAAGAACTACCCTTACTCAAAGTGAAACCAAGACATTTATCTAATTGTGGTTTCTGATTTCTACCTAAGAAAGGGGGGGGGGGAGCAGTGGGGTTAGGAACTGACAGGTGACCACTCGACCTTACAAGATAACATTATAGATTATTATCACACCATGTTGATAATAACAATCCTGCTGTCAGGATAATAAATAACACAACAGGATAGAGGTGGACCTTGTCAGATGTCAAGATCGTTCAAAGCTGGATACAACAATAACAACAACAAAATATGAACAAAAGAATTATGTACACGGAGATTCCTGAAAAAAAAATGCAAGGATAATAAGACCAGGTGTTCCGGAAGAGAAACCGTCTTCTGCTTCATCGACAACATCCGCCATGTAAATCTTTGTCAATCCAAGTAAGTAACGTACCGTTCTCAAATAAAAACAAGATATACAACAACGGAACCTAAAGTCAAACTAACGAGCAGCAAACACACCTAGCTTCATATCGCGCAACGGAAGATGATGTTTCTCAATGAAATCACTATAAGGATTGTAGAATGTCTCTATAATTTTCACCAGTCTTTTGAAATCTTGAGTCTCGAGTTTGCTTGTCAGTTGACGATTTCATGTACGAAAACCGTGATAATGGGCGCAGACACTTGAAAATCGAATTGAATTCGATATGTATACACCATAGGATGGGGACGCAGAAATGTTGCTGTTCAGAAATGGAAAAATCACGGCTTAGTGGAAGGTTTTCAAGTTCCTCTTGTTGTAGGAATAGACAAAACGTGTATTTAAGTTCTGTCATATTTACTAAAAGTTTATAACAAAGCAGAAATCCTTCGCAAGACATGATTTAAGTACAATTTATCTCTTCCATTTTTCTTTTTTTATCGGGATTTGACGAAAAATAGCACTTCTTAAATGAAGAAAAACTAATAATTTGCAGACATTGCTGATGATATAGATGTATTTAGATACAGATTTGATGATACTTTTATGAAAAAGAAATCGGATATTTAAAGGACAGTTGGGGATGTCTTATAGGGGATCATTGCCTTTGGACGGTAAGTCAATAGTGAAATGTTGTACCGCTGCTTTGGTTTTACAAATCTCAGTACGGAAATAAATCTCATCCATTGTATTCTTTGAAGCTAACTCAATGTCGAAAGGATGTCTGAGGGTAACTCAAACTTAAAGTAATTTAAGAAGTTGGTAAATTTTCCATAGCAGGCAATCTTGAAGTCATAATATTAAGTCGTTCATTATTTCGCCGTCCGGGGTTCGATTCCCGGAACGAGTGTGACAAAGCATGGTGTCATCTGCTCGACCACGCGGGTTTTCCCCGGGTACTCCGGTTTCCTCCTCGTGCGCTGACTCCCGGGTCAACAAGAATTATTAGTATAAGTTGAATGACTTGTTTCGGGATTGTTGTAAAATAAAGTTGATAAAATAAGTCACTTTATGGGTGTAGACTTTCTAACTTGTTGACGATAAGGTCATGATGAGGTCGATGGAGGTCGATTTTGCGACTGTAAAATTAACCTGACCACGTGATTGATCAAATCACGTGGATCGCCTACACGTCAAGTCGATGTAAAGTAATCGACCGCACATAACACAGATGTTTGAGATTTATGGAAGTATTCACTTAAACCTCTTCACTGATAACAAAAACTCTGATTTACATTTAACGCAATCGATACACACCAATATTTCCTCTAGAAATTTTAAGACATATTTCTACCGCTTGTTTGATAAGAGAGTGGTGGAGTGTCAGTGTCCTGATGGTCAATCTGAATTCAATGTTTGACCACATTACCAAGTAGATATATAAGATGTGTTTATAAAACACTATGCCTCCTGTAGCAACAACATTCTGAGGTGGGACAATTAGACTGTACTGTGTGAGACAGGTGCTTATTGCATGTACACTTTGTGAAACACTTATGTCTTCATTTTGACATTGGTTTTGTGTTTACTTTCAAATGAAGGCACAATGCAACAGTCGAGGTAATGTGGTCAAAATATTTTGATTCGCCGGAAACGTCTTGTCACAAGGAACACAAAGACCAAATGTGAAAGCCCTACCTCTAACAGTGCAGTAATTATGGGCAGAGTAAACATTGATAACAGACAAACAGACAACACTAAAACTACATGTCCCCAAACATGCGATCCGGGGTCATAAAGAAAATACCAACATGTAAACATAATCATATTCCGGACTAAAATTTGTTAAAACTAGACTAAAATGTGACCGAAAGGAAGATTTACGCGGAGACTCCTAAAAAATTGAGAATAAGACCAGGTGTTCTCGAAGTGAAAGCGTCTACTGCTGCGTCGATGACACTCGTCATGTTTACCTTGGTTAATCCTTGTCAGTAATGGCTCAAGGTAGACATAAGCGTACCGATTTGTTTAACAAGGTAGACATGAATGTATCGATATGTTTAACGAGGTAGACATAAATGTATCGATATGTTTAACGAGGTAGACATAAATGTATCAATATGTTTAACGAGGTAGACATAAATGTATCGATATGTTTAACAAGGTAGACATGAATGTATCAATATGTTTAACGAGGTAGACATAAATGTATCAATATGTTTAACGAGGTAGACATAAATGTATCGATATGTTTAACGAGGTAGACATAAATGTATCAATATGTTTAACAAGGTAGACATAAATGTATCGATATGTTTAACAAGGTAGACATGAATGTATCAATATGTTTAACAAGGTAGACATAAATGTATCGATATGTTTAAAAGAATCGTATTCATAAACCAATCATTACCCGCTCTGTTGAATTATCTGTTTTACTGGTGTGTAACAGTTCACTACCTTTAATCATTTACAAGAAACTAGAAATGACTTCTCTACTCGTATGTACGATTTCACTATTGAATTACTACAGTATTGTGGAACAAACGTTAAACTTATATCAAACGCTCTTTTTGGCCCGGATAGAAGCGCGTAAGGGGTCTTACTGTGTGAGAAGACCAGAGTCTCCGGGAAAAACACACGTGGTCTGACAGATGACCCGACGTGATTCGAACCCCGGACGCCTAGAATATAAGCAAGTGTGCTACCATTGCGCCACTCGACCATCCAACTCCTTTTCTACTCTAAATTTATTTAGTAAAATACGCTCTTAATACAAGTCAAATATATTATGTTTTATTATTATGTTTTAGGTCTTATAACACAACCAGAAGAATATTAGAATGTGGTGTTATGTGACTACACGGTCACCTTCATCTTATATCACAACCAGTAGAAGATTAGAGTGTGACGTTTCTATGACTACACAGTCACCTTCATCTTATAACACAACCAGTAGAAGATTAGAGTGACGTTTCTATGACTACAGGGTCACCTTCATCTTATAACACAACCAGTAGAAGATTAGAGTGTGACGTCACTTTCATCAGACAAATGGCCAGTTATGAACGTACAGATTACAAATTGTAGACCACAAAATACTCAGGAAACAGTCAATTCGGTTAAGCTCTCACAGTTATGACAAAGTGTTTAACAAACGGTAGCCGAACTGACTTCAAAATAGTTCCATAATTCAGTATGCTTCCTAGATTTTATATCTCCAATATTTTTTGACGAACATCAAGTACATGTATATATAATCATGTTAAACCATGTATATAGGGGATTTAACCACAGACACCGCCTTCAGGAAAATACATTCTGATGTTTAAACATTGTACATGTAATCATACGGAGACAAATTGAAATATAACAAACACATTTGAAACAATTTCAATTAGAATTAAGGTCTTTTTTACGAACAACGTTCGATACATTGAAATTATCATATATACAAACACTGGGAATTGTTTAAGTATCCTGTATTAGGACAAGTGAAGACATCTGTTTCACGAATATAACATGTAAGATAAATGCAGTTTCCTGTATACGTGTTACATGACAGGTAGGTATTTAAAACTTCCCTGGCTTAAATACCTTTCCTCACACTAAAAAGACGCAGCATCTAAGGCGAATACACGGTAAAGGAATGTTCTGCCTTTTTCAATTCCTGTTTACAAACAACTGCATTTGATTACAAATTAAATTGTAGCGTTTCTAGCCTGTGTTTGTGTGTGATCGGAGAGATAGCTCTGTCGGGTTGGTTACAGAAATGCGGCGCATTAAACGAACAGATAAAAGGGAGATAAATTAATCCTTATCATAAGATTGAACCATCATTTCAGCATCGTCATCAACACTGTGAAATGTTTAAAATCATGGAATATAAAGTTATTATCATGCATCAAACATGTGACACGTGCTGATGAGTCATTTAGTCAGATATTGATGCCCCCCCTTTCATGAATCAAGTTTTTTACAGATGCATGCAAAAATATATCGTACAGACATGTAAATTTAGATATTAATAACCAGTCAGGTGTGTTTCATTTAACCTTACCAGACTCGTACATTTCACACTTACAATCTTCTATATATACACATATTTTCTATTTTGCTTTTTTTTCGTTGACGAGAGCAATGACATATCTACAACTAAAAGAACAGCTAACACATCATTGTCTGACTCTTACAGAAACTGAAATGTTTACTAAATTTATAAACTCTAGCAATAACACAAACCATAACCGGAAAGAGAAAGAGACACGTATTTACCGGAAACGGAAATAGAAGAATATACTTGAGTCTTACTAACCATAACCCGACAATTACCGGACCGAAAACAAAAATAAATTCTCACTCAAAAACTTAAATCCTAATTTGAAACAAAAATAATTTGAAACAAAAATAGCCAGATTTCGTCACTCACTGTGTTGAATAGTACGATAGTAGAACCTGGTCATTACATTGAACAGATGATATATCAATGAATAGATAAGATCTATTTATACGGAATTGTAATTTGCCAATTTTCCGTACAAAACAAGTTATGAATATTTTTAGACTACATGCATACTTTCAAAAACACTTTTCAAATGATTAATTTTCATAAAACTGAGGTAAAAAAAGATTTTTTTTGGACAAAAATAAAAAAAAAAAAAAATACAACTCAAATATTTCGAAATTGAAAAAGGAATTATGTCCCTTTGCTTATTCGTCTACATGATAAAGCTTAGAACCAATTAGCGTTTTCCCGAAAGATAATTAGATTCTACCTACAGAGATAAGGTTCAGTCCTACACCATCAATAATAAAAACATACTTATATAGATGTTAGGTTTTCTAATAACAGCTGTTAGGGAGGATCTGTTTGAATATTTAGATAATCGATATGTAAAACCATACAATATATTGGATGTGAAAAGAGAGCTGTTGAGCATCGGGAAGTTTGGTTTACGTCATAGTAACAGTCGAGTCCATTTTAGGACGTGCAAGATTTGTGAGGTGGAGGAATTCCTGGAGAAAATCCGACGACCCGTAGCTAACAGCTATTAACAACTGGGAGTAGGAAGCCGAGACTAAGAGATGGAGGGCGAATGATAACGACGGGCAGATTGCTTAACTACTCAATCACCGCGGCGTCTGGAGAAGCAGGGATGAGTCGTTTTCTGGTTTTATCATTGTTTCCTGGTAAGACATGCTTAGTTTAACTATATACCTTCGCTTCTCTCATTTATGACACTATGGATTTCATTGGTTGATTTAATAATTTCATGAAGTGAAAAGTCAACTTCAGGTGAATTCAACAGCCATAATTTCTATCGTTCCAAATGACTGAATTTGGTCAATATCAATATTTGTGTTTTGTAAAAGAGCGGAAATTCGAGTAAAGAATGATGGAATGGATCTTGGGTTGTTTTGAAACATGGTTAAATCAGACCCAGACAGTCACATCTTTCGTTCATCCTTCTCGAAATTGCAGTTACAATATAAATAACATTTATATACTGATGGTTCAACAGATAATGATAGGGTTGCCGCGGCCATGGTTACACAAGATGAAGCCTATGGATGCCGGCTACCGAACAACGCCTCAATATTCCCGGCAGAAGCGTGAGCTATCTACCTCGCAATTGAATATATTCAAAGAAACAAAGGAATGAGAGCTGTTATCCATTCAGACTCTCTTTCTGTTTTATAGAGTCTTAGCAACAGAAATATCGAAAATATTTTCATTCTTAATACATAAATACTATATCATGAACTTGCCTTTAACTTTCGTATTGCTTTTTGCTGGGTTCCTGGGCACATGGGAATACCAGGCAATGAAAAAGCAAATCGTGTTGCAAAGGAAGCTTTATCGCTAACACCTGTTGTTTTTAAACTTCATTTTACCGATAAACTATTTATTAAACAAATTTTAAAAGCTGAGTGGCAGGAAGATTGGAATACCTATACCAATAACAAATTGCACTCTGTTAAACCTGGTATCGGTGAAGGGTCTCCATGCTATAGAGACAACCACCGAGACGAAGTTGTCCTGGCCCGTCTTCGGATGGGTCATACATAACTTAAACATTCATATATGTTGAAAGACGAAGATAATCCTTGGTGCATAGAATCTGAGGAGACTTTTACCGTTAAACATTTTTTTATTGGACTGCATTGACCTGTTTTAATCGTAACATTACATGTCTAAAAACCCTTTTTGAAACTGTTGAGATTTGTAAAATTCTACATTACCTGAAAGATGTTGGTCTATATAATAGATTTTGACATACCATTTTAGTCTCTTATGTTAACATACCCATTAACGATTATTAGCTTGTCTTTTACATTTTGGTTTGCTTAATGTTATATCCTTTCGGATCGCTGTGTGGTTTACCGGTCGATGCCCTAATGACCTTTCATGCGTTGACGGACCGTAAAAAATGAATGCAGTAACAATAATGATGATCATTGGTTGGAATTTATAGCAGTTTAAGGTGTTGTAGACAACACTGGGTATGGTTTTATATTATTTTATTATTATTATTTTATTTTTATATTAGAAACATGACCGAAGGTCTGGTGTCTGTTGCAGTGTTTGGAATTGTCGCACGTTCTGAAATGACCCAGGAATTGTGGAAAACAGAAGTTTACGAATTCGAATATTTCTCATACACCAATTTGAATATAAACACCGCATCTCCGATAGAATGTGTACTGACCACCATATCATTAAATTTGTCACGTGCGACATTTGACGGTTCATCAAAACGATGTTTTATCCCTGATAAGACCAACCTGACGGAATTGACCAATGAGACGAGAGTCCTCTACATTACTAAGGGAGGTAACTTAACATAATAGTTTAAGTGTAATTTGCGAATAGCGAAAGTTACAATTATCTTATTCATTCTTGATACCCGGATGAAAGAGCACGAGAAGCTATATAGATTAGCGTTGTGTATAAAAGTAGAAACCGAAGTGAGAAGGAAAATCTGGCTGGCGCTACTCCCTTCCTTATCTTCTGATATCCAATCCCATCGTCCAGCTGGAAAGAATGCATTCCATTGTAAGGTCTGACTTTACAATAGATTTACTTGCTATTAGAGCAATGTAATTAAATTGTGTGTAAGATACTACAAATGTTTATATACTCGGCGCCAATGAAAACGCAACACTAAAATTTTGGACATAATATATTCTTCACAACAAGGATTAGATTCTTATTCTGCTGTATTTAGCCACAACACAATGCACTACAAAACTAACGAAATAATGGTCGAGTAATATCAACTAGTTGTCGTACCACAGGGCATTGTCGTAAAAGCATGAGTTTGCACGTCGGCGCTCTAAAGTGCGTTATATCCTTGCTCAGTCACTACTAGTGAACACTATAGTTACAGGCAGACATTTTTCCGTCATCAATTTTTTAAATTGTCATCATTATTTGCTACAAATGCCTCGACTGACAGACAATGAAAGACACGAAGCTCGGGGTATGCTGGCAGGAGGGCTTTCTCAGAGGGAAGTTGCCAGGAGAATGGGTTGTTCTGCTTCCACAATCAATCGACTGGCAGAACGAGTGCGACAAACCGGATCCGTGAGAGATCGACCTCGTCCGGGGCGACAGAGAGTGACGACGCCAAACCAGGACCGTTACATTCGACTAAGTCACCTGCGAGATCGTTTTCAAACCGCGACAAGAACGGCTACACAGACGATAGGAAGTCATGGCAGACGTTTGTCAGCTAGTACTGTGCGCCGTCGCCTTCGCACAGCCGGATTGGCGTCGCGCCGTCAATTTAGAGGAAACGAATTGACTCAAATTCGCCGTCAAAATCGTCTAAATTGGACAAGACAGCGCCGAGGATGGACCCAACGTCGGTGGGCTGGCGTCCTGTTCACCGACGAATCGAGATTCCGCCTCAGAGGAAATGACGGTAGAATTCGAGTGTGGCGACGTCGAGGTGAAAGGTTATTGGACTGCTATGTAACGGAAACGGATAGGTGGGGCGGGGGCATTGTGATGGTGTGGGGAGGTATCTCTTTTGCATACCGTACCCCTCTAGTAATTATTGACGGCAATCTAACAGCACAGCGCTACATCAACGAGGTCTTAACTCCTGCTGTTGTTCCATTCTTTGCCGGACACCCAAACGTAGCGTTATTACAACAGGACAATACACGACCACATACCGCTCGTATCACTACATACTACCTTCAACATTAGAACATCGCAACCCTTCCGTGGCCCGCGTTTTCCCCGGATCTTAGTCCGATCGAGCATATTTGGGACCAATTGGGTAGGGCTGTGAGAGAGCGACCACAACAGCCCCTGACGCGTCGGCAGCTTGAAATCGCTCTTCAGGAAGAGTGGAGGAACATTCCTCAAATCAAAATTCAACGCCTTATTCGGTCAATGCCTCGAAGATGCCGCGCTTGTGTCGCTGCAAATGGTGGCCACATTAGATATTGAACGTGGTAATTTTGATTTTGGAGTTATGGACATTAGTCACCGGAAATCAAAGTATTCCCATGATGTAGTGCTGATTGCATTGAGTGAATCTTGTTATGGACATAATCAACTTTTAGGTATTTTATT
The DNA here is from genome assembly GCF_031769215.1 of Ylistrum balloti. NCBI lineage: Eukaryota > Metazoa > Mollusca > Bivalvia > Pectinida > Pectinidae > Ylistrum > Ylistrum balloti. The sequence continues at coordinate 120,910 of NW_026782292.1, forward strand.
AAATATTGTATTCAAAACTATAACTGGTAAATTTTGACAGTAATTTAAAGGTGTTGCGTTTTCATCGACGCCGAGTAGTATATATATATATATATATATATATATATATACTAAAACGAAAAAGAAACGCCGTGTAACCTAAAAAGATTCTTTTAAATGATATAATTTAATGTTACATTATTTCATACATTTTTGTATACAATTTCATCTGTTTGGAACCAGTTGTTGAATGTTCTATCGATTATCAATGCTAATTATGCCAAAAATACCCCCCTTTTAGCGATGACCTACTTGTATTGCGCAACACGGCCGGACAATTCAGTATCTTGTGTGTCCTCCATGCGCAGCTGTCGCAGCCCTGATTCTTCTATGCATGGAATTCATCAGGGTGGACGTCTCCTAACTCTTGGAGACAAATCTGGAGTGAATGCTGGCCAATCGATTGGGATTACGTTATTGTAGGCAAGAAATTGCTGACAAACTCTAGCGACATGGGGCCGGGCATTGTCTTGCTGGAATATCAGGTTCCGTGTTTGCACACATGGCACGGCAACTGGGCGAAGGATTTCGTCTCTATACCTTACGCTGGTTAAATTTCCGTCAATCACGATCAGGGGTGATTTAAACCCATAGGAGATTCCGCCCCAAACACATACTGAACCACCGCCAAACCTATCCCGCTCAGCGACGCACGCGTCGGTGTAACGTTCCCCTCGACGTCGATATACACGACGTCGCCCGTCCGAACGGTAGAGAGTGAACCGGGATTCGTCAGTGAAGAATACCCGTCTCCATTGCCTCATAGGAAAATTTTTGGGCGAAAGTGCTTGTAACCAAGCCAATTGGCGTTGGCGACGCGCAGGAGTTAGGGGCAGACCAACATAGGGACGTCGGGCTCTTAGGCCATTGACGCGTAATCGGTTTCGAACCGTAGCAGGATGAATATGGCGGTTATGACTGCCTATAGTGTTATTTGCAGTTTCGGTAGCTGTGAGATGGCGATTACGTAAGTGAGAAAGTCTTATAAACCGATCCTGTTGTGGCGTCGTGACGCGCGGACGTCCACTTCGCGGTCGATCGATGACCCTCCCCGTCACTCGCACACGTTGGACAAGACGTTGAATTGTCCGAATATGCACACCAAAATGTGCAGCAACCTGAGGTTGGCCCTGACCCTGCAAAAGCATTCATATAGCCTGTCCCCGCTGGACTTCCGTCAATCGTGGCGTAGATGTAAATTGCTTAATTCGAATCAAACTTTGAAAAATCAATCCGAATACTTGAACAGTATCAAATAGACTGAAAATTTCCATTGGCTAACTCAATGACCTTCCCTTGTACGGGATTCTTGTATTTTAGCACGTGCCTCGCACAGAGCGCGGAGGTCAGGTATTGTGTGATTTTAAACACGTGTACCTAGTAACCACGAACAACACATCAACCTGACCGAGTGGCATTATTCTAAGCCAAGCAATAAATCATTTGTAGTATATTTAGTGTACCTGGCGTTTCTTTTTCGTGTTAGTTTATATATATTATTCATATTCTACTCATTTTCAAAGATATTCCCATTCCACTGAATATTTTGTTTTTGAAAGACTGCAGCTTACTGTTTATCACATACTACAGAATATTTTACTGTATGTCTGCAGTTTACTGTTTATCACATTCTACAGAATATTTTACTGTATGTCTGCAGCTTACTGTTTATCACATTCTACAGAATATTTTACTGTATGTCTGCAGCTTACTGTTTATCACATACTACAGAATATTTTACTGTATGTCTGCAGTTTACTGTTTATCACATACTACAGAATATTTTACTGTATGTCTGCAGCTTACTGTTTATCACATACTACAGAATATTTTACTGTATGTCTGCAGCTTACTGTTTATCACATACTACAGAATATTTTACTGTATGTCTGCAGTTTACTGTTTATCACATACTACAGAATATTTTACTGTATGTCTGCAGTTTACTGTTTATCACATACTACAGAATATTTTACTGTATGTCTGCAGCAGTTTACTGTTTATCACATACTACAGAATATTTTACTGTATGTCTGCAGTTTACTGTTTATCACATACTACAGAATATTTTACTGTATGTCTGCAGCTTACTGTTTATCACATACTACAGAATATTTTACTGTATGTCTGCAGTTTACTGTTTATCACATACTACAGAATATTTTACTGTATGTCTGCAGTTTACTGTTTATCACATACTACAGAATATTTTACTGTATGTCTGCAGCTTACTGTTTATCACATACTACAGAATATTTTACTGTATGTCTGCAGTTTACTGTTTATCACATACTACAGAATATTTTACTGTATGTCTGCAGCTTACTGTTTATCACATACTACAGAATATTTTACTGTATGTCTGCAGTTTACTGTTTATCACATACTACAGAATATTTTACTGTATGTCTGCAGCTTACTGTTTATCACATACTACAGAATATTTTACTGTATGTCTGCAGTTTACTGTTTATCACATACTACAGAATATTTTACTGTATGTCTGCAGCTTACTGTTTATCACATACTACAGAATATTTTACTGTATGTCTGCAGTTTACTGTTTATCACATACTACAGAATATTTTACTGTATGTCTGCAGCTTACTGTTTATCACATTCTACAAGATATTTTTCTGTATGTCCGGAGTTTTCTGTTAATCACATATTTCAGAATATTTTTCTGTACTGTCCAGATTTTCCGAAATCTTCACATTCTATGGAATAATGTTAATATGAAGGATTAAACATCTGTTTGGTACAATTCGAACAACAACAAGGATTGGCTAATAAATCCGTTCTACTTTGTATAATTCAAACACGATTTTCTTTTAAACTCATGGTTGATGTTGATTTCTGGCTTAGAGAAAAACTCTTAAATCTGAACAATGAACATGACTCTAGGAACAAAGTTCTAAATTCTTACGCCGATCGTGGGAAAGGAATTGATATAAGTTGTAAGCTTGTTTTCCCATCTAATACGTATCATATCTATGTGTTAAATTGTTGAATACCGAATAAAATATTGTTTACACTAACGACAATCGTTTCGTGGTTCAGTTTCAGCAAACATCAGTTCTACCGATAGTCGGCCAGTTCCTGAATCGTCAACACTTCAAGAATCCGCCACTTCTACAGCAGGGCCACCAGGTAAGACCGAGAAATGGGGTAGACTGTATGACACCGGAAATGACGTCTGATAAAATCGGTAATATCAAATTTCCATTTTATCTACGTAAGACGATTTTAAATAATTAATTGAGAATGAAGAAATTTAAGTTGCTTATATCGAGAATTCATAAATTGATCCATATTTACAAGTTACAAATCGTTATAAACAAAAGAGATTATATTATCTCGACACGTGTGTCCATTCCTATTTGCCGTATTAAACCGAACAAACTAGAAACAAACAGAAATTTTTTTTTCTTTATTCAAAGAATTGTCATAAGTAAAAATTCAGAATATTGACTTAAACATATATCTCAATATATTTATAATATTCACCTCAATAGATTTTGTAGTAAATATTGTGTTAATGTATAACTAAGAATATCTTTAAACTCTCTTCATTTTGATTATAACTCGATCAATTCTCATTCAATTGTCAATAATAAATGGTGTGTATGTCAGATTGTTTACACCAGTGGATAATTCGACATGTCAATTTTTGCGGTTCTACTGAATATCTAAATGATTTTTTCTTGTACTTCTTTAAAAACATATAGATATCTCGGGGTGGTGTGTTAAGTTAGACAGTTGATGAATTTCTCGGCAATTTGGTGCCGTAGATCGTGGGTTCGAGACACGGCTAGGTAATTTGGTGCCGTAGATCAGGAGTTCGAGACTCGGCTAGGTGATTTGGTGCCGTAGATCAGGAGTTCGAGACTCGGCTAGGTGATTTGGTGCCGTAGATCGTGAGATCGAGACTCGTCTAGGTGATTTAGTGCCGTAGATCGTGAGTTCGAGACTCGGCTAGGTGATTTAGTGCCGTAGATCGTGAGTTTGAGACGCGGCCTGGTGATTTGGTGCCGTAGATCGTGAGTTCGAGATTTGGCTAGGTGATTTAGTGCCGTAGATCGTGAGTTCGAGACTCGGCTAGGTGATTTGGTGCCGTAGGTCATGAGTTCGAGTCTCGGCTAGGTGATTTGGTGCCGTATACTGTGAGTTCGAGACTCGACTAGGTGATTTGGTGCCGTAGATCGTGAGTTCAAGACTCGGCCTGGTGATTTGGTGCCGTAGATCATGAGTCCGAGACTCGGCTAGGTGATTTGGTGCCGTAGATCAGGAGTTCGAGACTCGGCTAGGTGATTTGGTGCCGTAGATCGTGAGATCGAGACTCGTCTAGGTGATTTAGTGCCGTAGATCGTGAGTTCGAGACTCGGCTAGGTGATTTAGTGCCGTAGATCGTGAGTTTGAGACGCGGCCTGGTGATTTGGTGCCGTAGATCATGAGTTCGAGACTCGGCTAGGTGATTTGGTGCCGTAGATCGTGAGTTCGAGATTTGGCTAGGTGATTTAGTGCCGTAGATCGTGAGTTCGAGACTCGGCTAGGTGATTTGGTGCCGTAGGTCATGAGTTCGAGTCTCGGCTAGGTGATTTGGTGCCGTATACTGTGAGTTCGAGACTCGACTAGGTGATTTGGTGCCGTAGATCGTGAGTTCAAGACTCGGCCTGGTGATTTGGTGCCGTAGATCATGAGTCCGAGACTCGGCTAGGTGATTTGGTGCCGTAGATCAGGAGTTCGAGACTCGGCCTGGTGATTTGGTGCCGTAGATCGTGAGTTCGAGACTCGGCTAGGTGATTTAGTGTCGTATATCGTGAGTTCAAGACTCGGCTAGGTGATTTAGTGCCGTAGATCATGAGTTCGAGACTCGGCTAGGCGATTTGGTGCCGTAGATCGTGAGTTTGAGACGCGGCCTGGTGATTTGGTGTCGTAGATCGTGAGTTCGAGACTCGGCTAGGTGATTTAGTGCCGTAGATCGTGAGTTCGAGATTCGGCTAGGTGATTTAGTGCCGTAGATCGTGAGTTCGAGACACGGCTAGGTGATTTGGTGCCGTAGGTCATGAGTTCGAGTCTCGGCTAGGTGATTTGGTGCCGTAGATCGTGAGTTTCAGACGCGGCCTGGTGATTTGGTGCCGTAGATCGTGAGTTCGAGACTCGGCTAGGTGATTTGGTGCCGTAGATCGTGAGTTCGAGACTCGGCTAGGTGATTTGGTGCTGTAGATCGTGAGTTCGAGATTCGGCTAGGTGATTTAGTGCCGTAGATCGTGAGTTCGAGACACGGCTAGGTGATTTGGTGCCGTAGGTCATGAGTTCGAGTCTCGGCTAGGTGATTTGGTGCCGTAGATCGTGAGTTCGAGACTCGGCCTGGTGATTTTGTGACGTAGATCGTGAGTTCGAAACTCGACTAGGTGATTTGGTGCCGTAGATCGTGAGTTCGAGACTCGGCTAGGTGATTTGGTGCTGTAGATCGTGAGTTCGAGATTCGGCTAGGTGATTTAGTGCCGTAGATCGTGAGTTCGAGACACGGCTAGGTGATTTGGTGCCGTAGGTCATGAGTTCGAGTCTCGGCTAGGTGATTTGGTGCCGTAGATCGTGAGTTCGAGACTCGGCTAGGTGATTTTGTGCCGAAGATCGTGATTTCGAGACTCGGCTAGGTGATTTGGTGCCGTAGATCGTGAGTTCGAGACTCGGCTAGGTGATTTGGTGCCGTAGATCGTGAGTTCGAGACTCGGCTAGGTGATTTTGTGCCGAAGATCGTGATTTCGAGACTCGGCTAGGTGATTTGGTGCCGTAGATCGTGAGTTCGAGACTCGGCTAGGTGATTTGGTGCCGTAGGTCATGAGTTCGAGTCTCGGCTAGGTGATTTGGTGCCGTATACTGTGAGTTCGAGACTCGACTAGGTGATTTGGTGCCGTAGATCGTGAGTTCAAGACTCGGCCTGGTGATTTGGTGCCGTAGATCATGAGTCCGAGACTCGGCTAGGTGATTTGGTGCCGTAGATCAGGAGTTCGAGACTCGGCCTGGTGATTTGGTGCCGTAGATCGTGAGTTCGAGACTCGGCTAGGTGATTTAGTGTCGTATATCGTGAGTTCAAGACTCGGCTAGGTGTTTAGTGCCGTAGATCATGAGTTCGAGATTCGGCTAGGCGATTTGGTGCCGTAGATCGTGAGTTTGAGACGCGGCCTGGTGATTTGGTGCCGTAGATCGTGAGTTCGAGACTCGGCTAGGTGATTTAGTGCCGTAGATCGTGAGTTCGAGATTCGGCTAGGTGATTTAGTGCCGTAGATCGTGAGTTCGAGACACGGCTAGGTGATTTGGTGCCGTAGGTCATGAGTTCGAGTCTCGGCTAGGTGATTTGGTGCCGTAGATCGTGAGTTTGAGACGCGGCCTGGTGATTTGGTGCCGTAGATCGTGAGTTCGAGACTCGGCTAGGTGATTTGGTGCCGTAGATCGTGAGTTCGAGACTCGGCTAGGTGATTTGGTGCTGTAGATCGTGAGTTCGAGATTCGGCTAGGTGATTTAGTGCCGTAGATCGTGAGTTCGAGACACGGCTAGGTGATTTGGTGCCGTAGGTCATGAGTTCGAGTCTCGGCTAGGTGATTTGGTGCCGTAGATCGTGAGTTCGAGACTCGGCCTGGTGATTTTGTGACGTAGATCGTGAGTTCGAAACTCGACTAGGTGATTTGGTGCCGTAGATCGTGAGTTCGAGACTCGGCTAGGTGATTTGGTGCTGTAGATCGTGAGTTCGAGATTCGGCTAGGTGATTTAGTGCCGTAGATCGTGAGTTCGAGACACGGCTAGGTGATTTGGTGCCGTAGGTCATGAGTTCGAGTCTCGGCTAGGTGATTTGGTGCCGTAGATCGTGAGTTCGAGACTCGGCTAGGTGATTTTGTGCCGAAGATCGTGATTTCGAGACTCGGCTAGGTGATTTGGTGCCGTAGATCGTGAGTTCGAGACTCGGCTAGGTGATTTGGTGCCGTAGATCGTGAGTTCGAGACTCGGCTAGGTGATTTTGTGCCGAAGATCGTGATTTCGAGACTCGGCTAGGTGATTTGGTGCCGTAGATCGTGAGTTCGAGATTCGGCTAGGTGATTTTGTGACGTAGATCGTAAGTTCGAGACTCGGCGTGGTGATTTAGTGCCGTAGATCGTGAGTTCGAGACTCGGCTAGGCGATTTTGTGACGTAGATCGTGAGTTCAACACTCGGCCTGGTGATTTGGTGCCGTAGATCATGAGTCCGAGACTCGGCTAGGTGATTTAGTGCCGTAGATCGTGAGTTCGAGACTCGGCTAGGTGATTTGGTGCCGTAGGTCATGAGTTCGAGTCTCGGCTAGGTGATTTGGTGCCGTAGATCAGGAGTTCGAGACTCGGCTAGGTGATTTTGTGCCGAAGATCGTGATTTCGAGACTCGGCTAGGTGATTTGGTGCCGTAGATCGTGAGTTCGAGACTCGGCGTGGTGATTTGGTGACGTAGATCGTGAGTTCGAGACTCGGCTAGGTGATTTAGTGCCGTAGATCGTGAGTTCGAGACACGGCTAGGTGATTTGGTGCCGTAGGTCATGAGTTCGAGTCTCGGCTAGGTGATTTGGTGCCGTAGATCGTGAGTTCGAGACTCGGCCTGGTGATTTTGTGACGTAGATCGTGAGTTCGAACCCTAAACTATGATTTGGTGCCGTAATCGTAAAGTTCGAGACTGGTAATAAGGTACGAGTCAGTTAAATATATCGATTCGTCATGTTGTTTTCAACCCTATATATCTCATGGTAACCCCAACCCTAAATGTATCGTCAAGGTAATCTAACCCATGGTAAACCCTAACCCTCGGATGGTTGTGTATCTAAATGTATCGACATGGTAACCCAAACCCTAAATGTATCGCATGGTAACCCCAACCCTAAACGATCGCCTGGTAACCCCAACCCTAAGCAATCGCCTGATATACCCAACCCTAAATTATAACATGGTAACCCCAACCCTAAACTATCGTATGGTAATACCAACCCTAAATGTATCGCATGGTAACCCCAACCCTAAAATATCGCATGGTAACCCCAAAGCTAAATGTATCGTATGGTAACCCCAACCCTAAATGTATCGCATGGTAACCCCAACACTAAATTATCGCATGGTAACCCCAACCCTAAACTATAGCTTGGTAACCCCAACCCTAAACTATCGCATGGTAACCCCAACCCTAAATGTATCGCATGGTAACCCCAACCCTTACTGTAACACATGGTAACCCCAACCCTAAATGTATCGCATGGTAACCCCAAAAATAAATGTACAGCATCGTAACCCCAACCCTAACTATCGCATGGTAACCCCAACCTTAACTATCGCATGGTAACCCCAACCCTAAAATGTAAATGTAACCCCAACCCTAAATCCTAAATGTATCGCAGGTAACCTAAACTATATCGCATGGTAAACCTAAATGTATATGGTAACCCCAACCCTAAATATCGCATGGTAACCCCAACCCTAAATGTATCGCATGGTAACCCAACCCTAAATATGGTAACCCCAACCCTAAACTATCCCATGGTAACCCCAACCCTAAACTATCGCATGGTAACCCCAACCCTAAATGTATCGCATGGTAACCCCAACCCTAAACTATCGCATGGTAACCCCAACCCTAAACTATCGCATGGTAACCCCAACCCTAAACTATCGCATGGTAACCCCAACCCTAAATGTATCGCATGGTAACCCCAACCCTAAACTATCCCATGGTAACGCCAACCTTAAATGTATCACATGGTAACCACAACCCTAAACTATCGCATGGTAACCCCAACCCTTACTGTAACACATGGTAACCCCAACCCTAAATGTATCGCATGGTAACCCCAACCCTAAACTATCGCATGGTAACCCCAACCCTAAATGTATCGCATGGTAACCCCAACCCTAAACTATCGCATGGTAACCCCAAAGCTAAATGTATCGCATGGTAACCCCAACCCTAAACTATCGCATGGTAATACCAACCCTAAATGTAATGCATGGTAAATCCAACCTTAAACTATCCCATGGTAACCCCTATCGCATAATAACCCCAACCCTAAATGTATCGCATGGTAACCCCAACCCTAAACTATCGCATGGTAACCCCAACCCTAAACTATCGCATGGTAACCCCAACCCTAAACTATCGCATGGTAACCCCAACCCTAAACTATCGCATGGTAACCCCAACCCTAAACTATCGCTTGATATACACAACCATAAACTATAGCATGGTAACCCCAACCCTAAACTATCGCATGGTAATACCAACCCTAAATGTATCGCATGGTAACCCCAACCCTAAACTATCGCATGGTAACCCCAACCCTAAACTATCGCCTGACATACCCAACCCTAAACTATAGCATGGTAACCCCAACCCTAAACTATCGCATGGTAATCCCAACCCTAAATGTATCGCATGGTAACCCCAACCCTAAACTATCGCATGGTAACCCCAACCCTAACCTATCGGATGGTTACCCCAACTCTAAATGTATCGCATGGTAACCCCAACCCTAAACTATCGCATGGTAACCCCAACCCTAAATGTATCGCATGGTAACCCCAACTCTAAACTATCGCATGGTAACCCCAACCCTAAACTATCGCATGGTAACCCCAAAGCTAAATGTATCGCATGGTAACCCCAACCCTAAACTATCGCATGGTAACCCCAACCCTAAACTATCGCATGGTAACCCCAACCCTAAATGTATCGCATGGTAACCCCAACCCTAAACTATCGCATGGTAACCCCAAACCTTAACTATCCCATGGTAACCATAACCCTAAGTGTATCGCATGGTAACCCCAACCATAACTGTAACGCAAAGTAAGCCCAACCCTTAATGTATCACATGGTAAATCCAACCTTAAACTATCCCATGGTAACCCCTATCGCATAATAACCCCAACCCTAAATGTATCGCATGGTAACCCCAACCCTAAACTATCGCATGGTAACCCCAAAGCTAAATGTATCGCATGGTAACCAAAACCCTAAACTATCCCATGGTAAGCCCTATCGCATAGTAACCCCAACCCTAAATATATCCCATGGTAACCCCAACCCTAAACTATTGCATGGTAACCTCAACCCTAAATGTATCGCATGGTAACAGCAACCCTAAATGTATCGCATGGTAACCTCAACCCTAAACAATCCCATAGTAACCCCGACCCTAAATGTATCGCATGGTAACTCAAACCCTAAATTTATCGCATGGTAACCCCAACCCTTAACTATCCCATGGTAACCATAACCCTAAGTGTATCGCATGGTAACCCCAACCCTAAACTATCGCATGGTAACCCCAACCCTAAACTATCGCATGGTAACCCCAAAGCTAAATGTATCGTATGGTAACCAAAACCCTAAACTATCCCATGGTAACCCCTATCGCATAGTAACCCCAACCCTAAACTATCGCATGGTAACCCCAACCCTAAATGTATCACATGGTAACCCCAACCCTAAACTATCGCATGGTAACCCCAACCCTAAATGTATCGCATGGTAACCCCAACCCTAAACTATCGCATGGTAACCCCAACCCTAAATGTATCGCATGGTAACCCCAACCCTAAACTATCGCATGGTAACCCCAACCCTAAACTATCGCATGGTAACCCCAACCCTAAACTATCGCATGGTAACCCCAACCCTAACCTATCACATGATAACCCGAACCCTAAACTATCGGATGGTAACCCCAACTCTAAATGTATCGCATGGTAACCCCAACCCTAAACTATCGCATGGTAACCCCAACCCTAAATGTATCGCACGGTAAATCCAACCTTAAACTATCCCATGCTAACCCCTCTCGCATCATAACCCCAACCCTAAATGTATCGCATGGTAACCCCAACCCTAAATGTATCGCATGGTAACCCCAACCCTAAATGTATCTCATGGTAACCCCAACCCTAACTGTAACGCATGGTAACTGCAACCCTACATGCATCGCATGGTAACCACAACCCTAAACTATCGCATGGTAACCCCAACCCTAAATGTATCGCATGGTAACCCCGACCCTAAACTATCGCATGGTAAATCCAACCTTAAACTATCCCATGGTAACCCCTATCGCATAATAACCCCAACCCTAAATGTATCGCATGGTAACCCCAACCCTAAACTATCGCATGGTAACCCCAACCCTAAACTATCGCCTGACATACCCCAACCCTAAACTATCGCATGGTTACCCCAAAAATAAATGTATAGCATGGTAACCCCAACCCTAACTATCGCATGGTAATCCCAACCCTAAATGTATCGCATGGTAACCCCAACCCTAAACTATCGCATGGTAACCCCAACCCTAAATGTATCGCATGGTAACCCCAACCCTAAACTATCGCATGGTAATCCCAACCCCGAAATGTATCGAATGGTAACCCCAAACCCTAAACTATCGCATGGTTACCCCAAAAATAAATGTATCGCATGGTAACCCCAACCCTAAACTATCCCATGGTAACCAAAACCATAAGTGTATCGCATGGTAACCCCAACCCTAACTGTAACGATAGTAAGCCCAACCTTAAATGTATCGCATGGTAACCACAACCCTAAACTATCGCATGGTAACCCCAACTCTTACTGTAACACATAGTAACCCCAACCCTAAATGTATCGCATGGTAACCCCAATCCTAAACTATCGCATGGTAACCCCAACCCTAAATGTATCGTATGGAAACCCCAACCCTAAATGTATCACATGGTAACCCCAACCCTAAATGTATCACATGGTAACCCCAACCCTTACTGTAACGCATGGTGACCCCAACACTTACTGTATCGCATGGTAACCCCAACCCTAAATGTATCGCATGGTAACCCCGACCCTAAATGTTTCTCATGGTAAACCCAACCCTAAATATATCGTATGGTAACCCAAACCCCCAACCCTAAACTATCGCATGGTAACCCCAACCCTAAATGTATCGCATGGTAACCCCAACCCTAAATGTATCGCATGGTAACCCCAACCCTAAACTATCGCATGGTAACCCCAACCCTAAACTATCGCATGGTAACCCCAACCCTAAATGTATCGCATGGTAACCCCAACCCTAAACTATCGCATGGTAACCCCAACCCTAAACTATCCCATGGTAACTCCCACCCTAAATGTATCGCATGGTAACCCCAACCCTAAATGTATCGCATGGTAACACCAACCCTAAATGTATCGCATGGTAACCCCAACCCTAAATGTATCGCATGGTAACCCCAACCCTAAACTATCGCATGGTAACCCCAACCCTAAACTATCGCATGGTAATCCTAACGCTAAATGTATCACATGGTAACCCCAACCCTAAATGTATCGCATGGGTAACCCCTATCCCATGGTAACCCTAAACTGTATCGCATGGTAACCCCAACCCTAAATGTATCGCATGGTAACCCCAACCCTAAACTATCGCAACCCCAACCCTAAATGTATCGCATGGTAACCCCAACCCTAAACTATCGCATGGTAATCCTAACGCTAAATGTATCGCATGGTAACCCCAACCCTAAATGTATCAACCATGGTAACCCAACCCTAAATGTATCGCATGGTAACCCCAACCCTAAATGTATCGCATACTGTAACACATGGTACACAAGTACTACACTTAACAGTAATTAAACTGTAACACACGGTACACAATTACTACATCTCACTTTAATAAAACTGTAACACATGGTACACAATTACTACACCTCACAGTAATAAAACTGTAACACATGGTACACAATTACTACACCTCACAGTAATAAAACTGTAACACACGGTACACAATTACTACACCTCACAGTAATAAAACTGTAACACACGGTACACAATTACTACACCTCACAGTAATCAAACTGTAACACACGGTACACAATTACTACACCTCACAGTAATAAAACTGTAACACACGGTACACAATTACTACACCTCACAGTAATAAAACTGTAACACACGGTACACAATTACTACACCTCACAGTAATAAAACTGTAACACACGGTACACAATTACTACACCTCACAGTAATAAAACTGTAACACACGGTACACAATTACTACACCTCACAGTAATAAAACTGTAACACACGGTACACAATTACTACACCTCACAGTAATAAAACTGTAACACACGGTACACAATTACTACACCTCACAGTAATAAAACTGTAACACACGGTACACAATTACTACACCTCACAGTAATAAAACTGTAACACACGGTACACAAGTACTACACCTCACAGTAATTAAACTGTAACACACGGTACACAATTACTACACCTCACAGTAATAAAACTGTAACACACGGTACACAATTACTACACCTCACAGTAATAAAACTGTAACACACGGTACACAATTACTACACCTCACAGTAATAAAACTGTAACACACGGTACACAATTACTACACCTCACAGTAATAAAACTGTAACACACAACTGTTACACTAATTAAACTGTAACACACGGTACACAATTACTACACCTCACAGTAATACAACTGTAACACACGGTACACAATTACTACACCTCAAACTAATACAACTATAACACACGGTACACAATTACTACACCTCACAGTAATAAAACTGTAACACACGGTACACAAATAAAACTGTAACACACGGTACACAATTACTACACCTCACAGTAATAAAACTGTAACACACGGTACACAATTACTACACCTCACAGTAATAAAACTGTAACACACGGTACACAATTACTACACCTCACAGTAATAAAACTGTAACACACGGTACACAATTACTACACCTCACAGTAATAAAACTGTAACACACGGTACACAATTACTACACCTCACAGTAATAAAACTGTAACACACGGTACACAATTACTACACCTCACAGTAATAAAACTGTAACACACGGTACACAATTACTACACCTCACAGTAATAAAACTGTAACACACGGTACACAATTACTACACCTCACAGTAATAAAACTGTAACACACGGTACACAATTACTACACCTCACAGTAATAAAACTGTAACACACGGTACACAATTACTACACCTCACAGTAATAAAACTGTAACACACGGTACACAATTACTACACCTCACAGTAATAAAACTGTAACACACGGTACACAATTACTACACCTCACAGTAATAAAACTGTAACACACGGTACACAATTACTACACCTCACAGTAATAAAACTGTAACACACGGTACACAATTACTACACCTCACAGTAATAAAACTGTAACACACGGTACACAATTACTACACCTCACAGTAATAAAACTGTAACACACGGTACACAATTACTACACCTCACAGTAATAAAACTGTAACACACGGTACACAATTACTACACCTCACAGTAATAAAACTGTAACACACGGTACACAATTACTACACCTCACAGTAATAAAACTGTAACACACGGTACACAATTACTACACCTCACAGTAATAAAACTGTAACACACGGTACACAATTACTACACCTCACAGTAATAAAACTGTAACACACGGTACACAATTACTACACCTCACAGTAATAAAACTGTAACACACGGTACACAATTACTACACCTCACAGTAATAAAACTGTAACACACGGTACACAATTACTACACCTCACAGTAATAAAACTGTAACACACGGTACACAATTACTACACCTCACAGTAATAAAACTGTAACACACGGTACACAATTACTACACCTCACAGTAATACAACTGTAACACACGGTACACAATTACTACACCTCACAGTAATAAAACTGTAACACACGGTACACAATTACTACACCTCACAGTAATAAAACTGTAACACACGGTACACAATTACTACACCTCACAGTAATAAAACTGTAACACACGGTACACAATTACTACACCTCACAGTAATAAAACTGTAACACACGGTACACAATTACTACACCTCACAGTAATAAAACTGTAACACACGGTACACAATTACTACACCTCACAGTAATAAAACTGTAACACACGGTACACAATTACTACACCTCACAGTAATAAAACTGTAACACACGGTACACAATTACTACACCTCACAGTAATAAAACTGTAACACACGGTACACAATTACTACACCTCACAGTAATAAAACTGTAACACACGGTACACAATTACTACACCTCACAGTAATAAAACTGTAACACACGGTACACAATTACTACACCTCACAGTAATAAAACTGTAACACACGGTACACAATTACTACACCTCACAGTAATAAAACTGTAACACACGGTACACAATTACTACACCTCACAGTAATAAAACTGTAACACACGGTACACAATTACTACACCTCACAGTAATAAAACTGTAACACACGGTACACAATTACTACACCTCACAGTAATAAAACTGTAACACACGGTACACAATTACTACACCTCACAGTAATAAAACTGTAACACACGGTACACAATTACTACACCTCACAGTAATAAAACTGTAACACACGGTACACAATTACTACACCTCACAGTAATAAAACTGTAACACACGGTACACAATTACTACACCTCACAGTAATAAAACTGTAACACACGGTACACAATTACTACACCTCACAGTAATAAAACTGTAACACACAGTAATAAAACTGTAACACACGGTACACAATTACTACACCTCACAGTAATAAAACTGTAACACACGGTACACAATTACTACACCTCACAGTAATAAAACTGTAACACACGGTACACAATTACTACACCTCACAGTAATAAAACTGTAACACACGGTACACAATTACTACACCTCACAGTAATAAAACTGTAACACACGGTACACAATTACTACACCTCACAGTAATAAAACTGTAACACACGGTACACAATTACTACACCTCACAGTAATAAAACTGTAACACACGGTACACAATTACTACACCTCACAGTAATAAAACTGTAACACACGGTACACAATTACTACACCTCACAGTAATAAAACTGTAACACACGGTACACAATTACTACACCTCACAGTAATAAAACTGTAACACACGGTACACAATTACTACACTTCACAGTAATAAAACTGTAACACACGGTACACAATTACACCTCACAGTAATAAAACTGTAACACACGGTACACAATTACTACACCTCACAGTAATAAAACTGTAACACACGGTACACAATTACTACACTACACAGTGAATAAACTGTAACACACGGTACACAATTACTACACCTCACAGTAATAAAACTGTAACACACGGTACACAATTACTACACCTCACAGTAATAAAACTGTAACACACGGTACACAATTACTACACCTCACAGTAATAAAACTGTAACACACGGTACACAATTACTACACCTCACAGTAATAAAACTGTAACACACGGTACACAATTACTACACCTCACAGTAATAAAACTGTAACACACGGTACACACTTACTACACCTCACAGTAATAAAACTGTAACACACGGTACACAATTACTACACCTCACAGTAATAAAACTGTAACACACGGTACACAATTACTACACCTCACAGTAATAAAACTGTAACACACGGTACACAATTACTACACCTCACAGTAATAAAACTGTAACACACGGTACACAATTACTACACCTCACAGTAATAAAACTGTAACACACGGTACACAATTACTACACCTCACAGTAATAAAACTGTAACACACGGTACACAATTACTACACCTCACAGTAATAAAACTGTAACACACGGTACACAATTACTACACCTCACAGTAATAAAACTGTAACACACGGTACACAATTACTACACCTCACAGTAATAAAACTGTAACACACGGTACACAATTACTACACCTCACAGTAATAAAACTGTAACACACGGTACACAATTACAATAATCAAACTGTAACACACGGTACACAATTACTACATCTCACAGTAATAAAACTGTAACACACGGTACACAATTACTACACCTCACAGTAATAAAACTGTAACACACAACTGTTACACTAATTAAACTGTAACACACGGTACACAATTACTACATCTCACAGTAATAAAACTGTAACACACGGTACACAATTACTACACCTCACAGTAATAAAACTGTAACACACGGTACACAATTACTACACCTCACAGTAATAAAACTGTAACACACGGTACACAATTACTACACCTCACAGTAATAAAACTGTAACACACGGTACACAAGTACTACACCTCACAGTAATAAAACTGTAACACATGGTACACAATTACTACACGTCACAGTAATTAAACTGTTACACACGGTACACAATTACTACACCTCACAGTAATAAAACTGTAACACACGGTACACAATTACTACACCTCACAGTAATAAAACTGTAACACATGGTACACAATTACTACACCTCACAGTAATAAAACTGTAACACACGGTACACAATTACTACACCTCACAGTAATAAAACTGTAACACACGGTACACAATTACTACACCTCACAGTAATAAAACTGTAACACACGGTACACAATTAATACACTTAACACTAATAAAACTGTAACACACGGTACACAATTACTACACCTCAAAGTAATAAAACTGTAACACACGGTAACAATTAACCCTCAAAGTAACGCACTGTAACACAACCCTACACAATGTACTACACCTCACAGTAATACAACTGTAACACACGGTACACATGTACTACACCTCACCCCAAATAAAACATGGTAACACATGGTAACCCCAACCCTAAATGTATCTCATGGTAACCCCAACCCTAAACTATCGCATGGTAACCCCAACCCTAAACTATTGCCTGACATACCCAACCCTAAACTATAGCATGGTAACCCCAACCCTAATCTATCACATGGTAATCCCAACCCTAAATGTATCGCATGGTAACCCCAACCCTAAACTATCGCATGGTAATAAATGTATCGCATGGTAACCCCAACCCTAAACTATCGCATGGTTACCCCAAAAATAAATGTATAGCATGGTAACCCCAACCCTAAACTATCCCATGGTAACACCAACCCTAAATGTATCACATGGTAACCCCAACCTTAAACTATCCCATGGTAACTCCCACCCTAAATGTATCGCATGGTAACCCCAACCCTAAATGTATCGCATGGTAACCCAAAAAATAAATGTATAGCATGATAACCCCAACCCTTACTGTAACGCATGATAAGCTCAACACTAAATATATCACATGGTAACCCCAACCCTTACTGTAACGCATGGTAACCCCAATCCTTACCCCAATAAAATGGTAACCCAACCCTAAACGCATGGTAACCCCAACCCTAAATGTATCGCATGGTAACCCCAACCCTAACCCAACCCTAAACTATCGCATGGTAACCCCAAACGCATGGTAACCCAACCCTAAATGGTAAACTATCGCATGGTAACCCCAACCCTAAATGTATCGCATGGTAACCCCAACCCTAAATGTATCGCATGGTAACCCCAACCCTAAATGTATCGCATGGTAACCCCAACCCTAAATGTATCTCATGGTAACCCCAACCCTTACTGTAACGCATGGTAACTCCGACCCTAAATGTATCACATGGTAACCACAACCCTAAACTATCCCATGGTAACCCCAACCCTTACTGTAACACATGGTAACCCCAACCCTAAATGTATCGCATGGTAACCCCGACCCTAAATGTATCTCATGGTAACCCCAACCCTTACTGTAACGCATGGTAACTCCGACCCTAAATGTATCTCATGGTAACCCCAACCCTTACTGTAACGCAAGGTAACTCCGACCCTACATACATCGCGTGGTAACCACAACCCTAAACTGTCGCATGGTAACCCCAACCCTTACTGTAACACATGGTAACCCCAATCCTTAATGTATCGCATGGTAACCCCGACCCTAAATGTTTCTCATGTTAACCCGAAACCTAAATATATCGTAAGGTTACCCAAACCCTAAATGTATCAATGGTTTCCTCAACCCTTACTGTAACGCATGGTAACCCCAACCCTTACTGTAAAGCATGGTAACCCCAACCCTAAATGTATCGCATGGCAAGCCCAACCCTAAGTATATCGTATGGTAACCCAAACCCTAAATGTATCTCATGATAACCCTAACCTCTATTGTAAAGCCTGATAACCCCAATCCTTACTGTAGCGCACGGTAACTCCGACCCTAAATGTATCGCATGGTAATCAAAACCCTAAACTATCGCATGGTAACCCCAACCCTTACTGTAACACATAGTAACCCCAACTCTTACTGTAAGGCATGGTAACCCTAACCCTTACTGTAACGCATGGTAACCCCAACCCTTACTGTAACGCATGGTAACTCCGACCCTAAATGTATCGCAAGGTAACCCCGACCCTAAATGTATCTCATGGTAACCCCAACCTTTACTGTAACGCATGGTAACTCCGACCCTAAATGTATCGCATGGTAACCACAACCCTAAACTATCGCATGGTAACCCCAACCCTTACTGTAACACATGGTAACCCCAACCCTAAATGTATCGCATGGTAACCCCAACCCTAAATGTATCGCATGGTAACCCCAACCCTAAATATATCGCATGGTAACACCAACCCTAAATGTATCGCATGGTAACCTCAACCCTAAACTATCCCATGGTAACCCCAACCCTAAATGTATCGCATGGTAACCCCAACCCTAAATGTATCGCATGGTAACCGAAATTCTAAATGTATCGCATGGTAACCCCAACCCTTAACTATCCCATGGTAACCATAACCCTAAATGTATCGCATGGTAACCTCAACCCTAAATGTATCGCATGGTAACAGCAACCCTAAATGTATCGCATGGTAACCTCAACCCTCGCATGGTAACCCCAACCCTAAACTATCGCATGGTAATCCTAACCCTAAATGTATCGCATGGTAACCCCAACCCTAAACTATTGCATGGTAATCCTAACCATAAATGTATCGCATTGTAACCCCAACCCTAAACTATCCCATGGTAACCCCAACCCTAAACTATCGCATGGTAACCCCAACCCTAAATGTATCGCATGGTAAATCCAACCTTAAACTATCCCATGGTAACCCCTGTCGCATATTAACCCGAACCCTAAATGTATAACATGGTAACCCCAACCCTAAACTATCGCATGGTAACCCCAACCCTAAATGTATCGCATGGTAACCCCAACCCTAAACTATCCCATGGTAACCCCAACCCTAAATGTATCGCATGGTAACCCCAACCCTAACTGTAACGCATAGTAAGCCCAACCCTAAATGTATCGCATGGTAACCTCAACCCTTAACTATCCCATGGTAACCATAACCCTAAGTGTATCGCATGGTAACCCCAACCCTAACTGTAACGCATAGTAAGCCCAACCCTAAATGTATCTCATGGTAACCCCAACCCTTACTTTATCGCATGGTAACCCCAACCCTTACTGTAACGCATGGTAACCCCAACCCTTACTGTAACGCATGGTAACCCCAACCCTAAATGTATCACATGGTAACCCCAACCCTTACTGTAACGCATGGTAACCCCAACCCTTACTGTAAGGCATGGTAACCCCAACCCTAAATGTATCGCATGGTAACCCCGACCCTAAATGTATCTCATGGTAACCCCAAACCTTACTGTAACGCATGGTAACCACAACTTTAAACTATCGCATATTAACCCCAACCCTTACTGTAACACATGGTAACCCCAACCCTAAATGTATCTCATGGTAACCCCAACCCTAACTGTAACGCATAGTAAGCCCAACCCTAAATGTATCTCATGGTAACCCCAACCCTTACTGTAACGCATGGTAACTCCGACCCTAAATGTATCGCATGGTAACCACAACCCTAAATGTATCTCATGGTAACCCCAACCCTAAATGTATCACATGGTAACCCCAACCCTAAGTATATCGTATGGTATCTCCAACCCTAAATGTATCTCATGGTAACCCTAACCCTTATTGTAAAGCATGGTAACCCTAACCCTTATTGTAAAGCATGGTAACCCCAACCCTTACTGTAACGCATGGTAACCCCAACCCTTACTGTAACGCATGGTAACCCCAACCGTAAATGTATCACATGGTAACCCCAATCCTTACTGTAAAGCATGGTAACTCCAACCCTTACTGTAAGGCATGGTAACCCCAACCCTAAATGTATCTCATGGTAACTCCATCCCTTACTGTAACACATGGTAACCCCAACCCTAAATGTGTCCATGGTAACTCCATCCCTTACTGTAACACATGGTAGCCCCAACCCTAAATGTATCTCATGGTAACTCCAACCCTTACTGTAAGGCATGGTAACCCCAACCCTAAGTATATCGTATGGTATCTCCAACCCTAAATGTATCTCATGGTAAGCCTAACCCTTATTGTAACACATGGTAACCCCAACCCTAAATGTGTCCATGGTAACTCCATCCCTTACTGTAACACATGGTAACCCCAGCCCTAAATGTATCTCATGGCAAGCCCAACCCTAAGTATATCGTATGGTATCTCCAACCCTAAATGTATCTCATGGTAACCATAACCCTTACTGTAAAGCATGGTAACCCCAACCCGTACTGTAACACATGGTAACCCCAACCCTAAATGTACCTCATGGTAACTCCATCCCTTACTGTAACACATGGTAACCCCAACCCTAAATGTATCCATGGTAACTTCATCCCTTACTGTAACACATGGTAACCCCAACCCTAAATGTATCTCATGGTAACTCCATCCCTTACTGTAACACATGGTAACCCCAACCCTAAATGTATTTCATGGTAACTCCATCCCTTACTGTAACACATGGTAGCCCCAACCCTAAATGTGTCCATGGTAACTCCATCCCTCACTGTAACACATGGTAGCCCCAACCCTAAATGTATCTCATGGTAGCTCCATCCCTTACTGTAACACATGGTAACCCCAACCTTAAATGTATCCATTGTAACTCCATCCCTTACTGTAACACATGGTAACCCCAACCCTAAATGTATCTCATGGTAACCCCTAACCTAAACTATCGCATGGTAACACCAACCCTAAACTATCGCCTGACATACTCCATCCCTTACTGTAACACATGGTAACCCCAACCCTAAATGTATCTCATGGTAACCCCAACCCTTACTGTAAAGCATGTTAACCCCAACCCTAAATGTATCGCATGGTAACCCCAACCCTTACTGTAACACATGGTAACCCCAACCCTAAATGTATCACATGGCAAGCCCAACCCTAAGTATATCGTATGGTAACCCAAACCCTAAATGTATTTCATGGTAACCCTAACCCTTATTGTAAAGCCTGATAACCCCAACCCTTACAATAACGCACGGTAAAACCGACCCTAAATGTATCGCATGGTAATCAAAACCCTAAACTATCGCATGGTAACTCCAACCCTTACTGTAACACATGGTAACCCCAACCCTTACTGTAAAGCATGGTAACCCCAACCCTTACTGTAACGCATGGTAAGCCCAACCCTAAATGTATCACATGGTAACCCCAACCCTTACTGTAACGCATGGTAACCCCAACTCTTACCGTAAAGCATGGTAACCCCAACCCTAACTATATCGTATGGTATCTCCAACCCTAAATGTATCTCATGGTAACCCTAACCCTTATTGTAAAGCATGGTAACCCTAACCCTTATTGTAAAGCATGGTAACCCCAACCCTTACTGTAACGCATGGTAACCCCAACCCTTACTGTAACGCATGGTAACCCCAACCCTAAATGTATCTCATGGTAACTCCATCCCTTACTGTAACACATGGTAACCCCAACCCTAAATGTATCTCATGGTAACTCCATCCCTTACTGTAACACATGGTAACCCCAACCCTAAATGTATCCATGGTAACTTCATCCCTTACTGTAATACATGGTAACCCCAACCCTAAATGTATATCATGGTAACTCCATCCCTTACTGTAACACATGGTAACCCCAACCCTAAATGTATCTCATGGTAACTCCATCCCTTACTGTAACACATGGTAACCCCAACCCTAAATGTATCCATGGTAACTTCATCCCTTACTGTAATACATGGTAACCCCAACCCTAAATGTATCCATGGTAACTTCATCCCTTACTGTAACACATGGTAACCCCAACCCTAAATGTATCGCATGGTAACCCAAACCCTAAATGTATCGCATGGTAACCCCAACCCTTACTGTAACACATGGTAACCCCAACCCTAAATGTATCGCATGGTAACCCCGACCCTAAATGTATCTCATGGTAACCCCAACCCTTACTGTAACGCATGGTAACCCCAACCCTAAATGTATCGCATGGTAACCCCAACCCTAAATGTATCGCATGGTAACCCCAACCCTAAATGTATCCATGGTAACTTCATCCCTTACTGTAACACATGGTAACCCCAACCCTAACTATATTACTACAGTAAAATTAAACCATATTGTATAAATAAATAACCCTAACACTGATTGTATTAATAAATAACCCTTACAGTGATTGTATTAATAAATAACCCTAACACTGATTGTATTAATAAATAACCCTTACAGTGATTGTATTAATAAATAACCCTAACACTGATTGTATTAATAAATAACCCTAACACTGATTGTATTTCACAAGTAACCCTAACACTGATTGTATTTCACAAGTAACCCTATTACTGATTGTATTTCACAAGTTACCCTAATCCATGTTGTATCATAAAGGTAATACAGAACAGACAAAATGATGAGGTAGATTTCTACAGGAACTGGAGTGACTATAAAACAGGATTTGGAGATCTTCGCGGCAATTTCTGGTTAGGTGAGTACAGCTTTATAGACAACTCCACACATTGTTTCACTACAGTTTGGGTTTGGTATATTGAGGTAGTTTCCAATCCGAAATGTTATTGTAATTCGATATCGTTGTCAAGAAGATCACATGCGAAACAACTCGTTCTACTGGTTTGATTTTGCTTAATTTCTGTTTTTGACTTTTTCCTTTAACACCGTCAATCATGAAAACGTATTACTGGGTTTGGATCCTTAAATATTTGTACCGATTTAATGGAAAATTTAACAGAAAGACCTGGCAGCAGACATATGTTTTGGAACAAACTGTGTCTCTCTCTTGGTCACTTGTTTTTTATACGAGGCTGAATTTATCGGAGAGGTTTTGAAAACAGGTGTAAAAGACCTAGCGAAGTCCTTCATTTTCATACCCAGATATATTGATAAGGTCTTTTCTTTAAGTAACGAGAGATGTATTTGTGTTGAAAATTGGTCATGTTATCTTATTTCCTATGTTACCAGAGTAGGTGTTAATTACAGAGTTGTGTTACAGGTAACGAACATATCGTTTCCCTGACGGGTACCCCGTCTATGCTCCGTTTACAACTGGAATCTTTGAACGGGACATCAGGTTATGCTGAATACTCGGTGTTTCAGATTTCCAGTGAAAAGGACAATTACAGACTGTCTGTGGACGGCTTCACTGGAAATATAAGTAAGTCATCAATCAAGTCAGATTGATGCTAAATCAAGTTCATGATTTTAAAACAAATTCTGGGCCCGTATTCGTGAAATCATTCTCATGTTCAAGCATAGATTTTGTGCTCAAAAACTTTTTTATAATTCGCCTAAATCATATAAAATAATACAAATGTTAAACTATAAACATTGAATATAGCTTTGACTTGATGTCCTTTCAATCTTTTTTAATCTTTGGCAAAATCAGCCTTATTTATTATTTTTTAATATAAACAAGACATAAGGCTTGAGCACAAAATTCATGCTTGAGCATGAGGACGGTTTCATGAATACGGGTCCAGATCTTCAGTGAACTGGAAATAACAGATCCCAATAAAAATTTTAAAAATACATTATATATATGTCGGTTTTTAAAATATTATTACTTAATATAGATGACTTTATTTGATATTCCGTTTTAAGACGCAGTCATTAGTTATATGGTCGTTTCTATGACTACACGAGGAAATATTTATAAACATGGAGGTTGAAGCTCAGTGTGTTTAGCTTTCCGAAGTGTTTTTAATTTTGATATCCGTTCAAAGTACAAATTCTTAATTCTCCATTGTCTGTCTGTCAGCATGTTCATCTGTCCGTCCGTCCGCTTAGCTGTCTGTTTGTCGTTGAATTAGCTTGAAACAGTTGTCCACAATAGCTTGTTATTTATATACTTTTGACACAGGTGATTCGTTTACATGGAACAGTGGCCAGCAGTTTTCGACATTTGACCGAGACAATGATAAGGACGCGGATTATAACTGTGCCGTGGGAAGAGGAGGATCATGGTGGTACAGACAATGTACAAGGGCCAACTTAAATGGGATGTACAAGCCGCCAAAGTGGAGACGTGGTATCTACTGGGAAGGATTCTATCAACAGACAGATAGAACGCTCATGAAAACCACTAAAATGTTGGTGAAAAAACCTTAATTATATTTCACATTGGACATCAAGCGTTTTTTTTTTCTTTTATTTAAAAAAAACGCAACGTTCAACTTTTGATGAAGCAGAGGACACTTACTCCTCCAGAACACCTGGTCATATTCTCTTTGTTCTTTTTCAGGAGTCTCCGTGTAAACTTTCCCTCGTTCATATTTTGCAATAGTTTTTTTAAATTTGAGTTTGGATTTTTATTATTTTGCTATGTTGGTATTTTCTTTATGTATTAATGTCAAGTCACGATAAGTAAAAAAGGGCATTGCGGATGATGGTAGCTAATTGTTTTAAGCCAGGCAATTTAGATTAGAAGTCCTAGGGTACACGAGCCTGCCTATCATAGCATAACCAGGTTTTGACACTACCAGCTATGGTACACATGTAGAGAAAACTGGCTCATTGAATGATTAAAGGATGTAGATAAAAATATTATCAACAACTTCATCTTAAAAAACATTACATGACATTTTAAAAAATTCATATAGTACATATATATAGGATATTGTATAAAGGCCTGTCTGCGGTCCATAACGACATCGGGGGACAGGGAGTTATCACATGTAAATATTTATAAGACTTTAGTTGCCACTTAGAGCAATAAACACGTAAATTATCATACAACAAAAAATCGGCCTGTATATGGCTTCTGTTGCACGGTTCTAACTTTATGTCAGCTACTGAATTTCAGAAATAGCACAAACTTTAGCTGTATACAACCACTCATGTATAAACCGATTTACGTATTTAAGAGACTAGATAAGGGCTTTTTCTACATATTAGGTGTTGTGTGTTTTCTATCATTCCGAATGAACTGTAAAACGATTAAATTTTAATTCTGTGTTCTGTGTTATTATCAGTAGAATTATTGTACTTTTCGATGCTAGGCGAGGATATGGATGTTTGTCAGTTTTATGGTGTGTTAAATGTAAATATTTATTATTGATAGATTGAGTACAACGTTACTAAGTTTTGAATTTGCGTCATGGCCAAAACTTACATCCTAAATCGCCTTTGGTTTCCTAATCTCTGTCTATTACGTCACAAGGGGTCTATCTACACCAGCAAGAGAATTGGCGATATCTTCATTTGATAATTGTGTTTATTATACAACAATGCGACAACAATAACAAACCTAGAGCAGTTCCGGCTAAGTATTAGCTAGGAATAGAGACATTCACTTGCCTAAGTCCAAAATAAAAAAAAAAAGTATGTTGTTAAAAAAAGATTAAAACAAAACAAATTATGTTTTATTTTCTTCCTCTGTAATAAAATTATTTCCAATTATAAGAGATTTTGATTTCATTACTATCAACTGCAAGAACAAAGACTTCTACAGAGGGTTCATTTACACATACAAATCATCCCTCTGTACAGATATACTGATATGTACTTCTGCAGGGAGTTCAGTTACACCTCCCTCTGTACAGATATACTGATATGTACTTCTGCAGGGGGTTCAGTTACACCTCCCTCTGTACAGGTATACTGATATGTACTTCTACAGGGGGTTCAGTTACACCTACTTCTGTACAGATATACTGATATGTACTTCTATAGGGGGTTCAGTTACACCTCCCTCTGTACAGATATACTGACATGTACTTCTACAGGGGGTTCAGTTACACCTACTTCTGTACAGATATACTGATATGTACTTCTAAAAAGGGTTCAGTTACACATCCCTCTGTACAGATATACTGATATGTACTTCTACAGGGGGTTCAGTTACACCTTCCTCTGTACAGTTATACTGATATGTACTTCTACAGGGAGTTCAGTTACACCTCCCTCTGTACAGATATACTGATATGTACTTCTACAGGGGGTTCAGTTACACCTCCCTCTCTACAGATATACTGATATGTACTTCTATACGGGGTTCAGTTACACCTCCCTCTGTACAGATATACTGATATGATTTTTGTTCTGAGATCCTACAGTAGTTCTCGGGCCTGTTGATGTTATTGTTCTGAGATCCTACAGCAGTTCTCGGGCCTGTTGATGTTATTTTTGTTCTGAGATCCTAAAGCAGTTCTCGGGCCTGTTGATGTTAGTTTTGTTCTGAGATCCAACAGCAGTTCTCGGGCCTATTGACGTTATTATTGTTCTGAGATCCTACAGCAGTTCTCGGGCCTGTTGATGAGATCCTACAGCAGTTCTCGGGCCTGTTGATGTTATTGTTCTGAGATCCTACTGCAGTTCTCGGGCCTGTTGATGTTATTTTTGTTCTGAGATCCTAAAGCAGTTCTCGGGCCTGTTGATGTTAGTTTTGTTCTGAGATCCTACAGCAGTTCTCGGGCCTGTTGATGTTATTTTTCAGAGATCCTACAGCAGTTCTCGGGCCTGTTGATGTCATTTTTGTTCTGATATCCTACAGCAGTTCTCGGGCCTGTTGATGTTATTTTTGTTCTGATATTCTACAGCAGTTCTCGGGTATCGGGCCTGTTGATGTTATTTTTGTTCTGAGATCCTACGGCAGTTCTCAGGCCTGTTGATGTTATTTTTCTGAGATCCTACAGCAGTTCTCGGGCCTGTTGATGTCATTTTTGTTCTGATATCCAACAGCAGTTCTCGGGCCTGTTGATGTTATTTTTGTTCTGAGATCCTACAGCAGTTCTCGGGCCTGTTGATGTTATTTTTGTTCTGATATCCTACAGCAGTTCTCGGGCCTGTTGATGTTATTTTTGTTCTGAGATCCTACAGCAGTTCTCGGGCCTGTTGATGTCATTTTTGTTCTGATATCCAACAGCAGTTCTCGGGCCTGTTGATGTTATTGTTCTGAAATCCTGAGGCAGTTCACGGGCCTGTTGATGTTAGTTTTGTTCTGAGATCCTACAGCAGTTCTCTGGCCTCTTGATGTGATTTTTGTTCTGATATCCTACAGCAGTACTCTGGCCTGTTGATGTTATTTTTGTTCTGAGATCCTAAGCAGTTCTCGGGCCTGTTGATGTTATTGTTCTGAGATCCTACAGCAGTTGTCGGGCCTGTTGACGTTATTTTTGTTCTGAGATCCTACAGAAGTTCTCGGGCCTGTTGATGTTATTGTTCTGAGATCCTACAGCAGTTCTCGGGCCTGTTGATGTTATTGTTCTGAGATTCTACAGCAGTTCTCGGGCCTGTTGATGTTAGTTTTGTTCTGAGATCCTACAGCAGTTCTCGGACCTGTTGATGTTATTGTTTTCAGGTCCTACAGCAGTTCTCGGGCCTGTTGATGTTATTGTTCTGATATGCTACAGCAGTTCTCGGGCCTGTTGATGTTATTTTTGTTCTTAGATCCTACAGCAGTTCTCGGGCCTGTTGATGTTGTTGTTCTGAGATCCTACAGCAGTTCTTCGGCCTGTTGTTGTCATTTTGTTCTAGGATCCTACAGCATTTCTCGGGCCTGTGGTTGTTATTTTGTTCTGAGATCCTACAGCATTTCTCGGAACTGTTGATGTTATTATTGTTCTGAGATCCTACAGCAGCTCTCGGGCCTGTTGTTGTTATTGTTTTCAGATCCTACAGCAGTTCTCGGGCCTGTTGAGATCCTAAAGCAGTTGTCGGGCCTGTTGTTTTTATTTTGTTCTGAGATCCTACAGCAGTTCTCGGTCCTGTTGATGTTATTGTTCTGAAATCCTACAGCAGTTCTCGGGCCTGTTGATGTTATTGTTCTGTGATCCTACAACAGTTCTCGGGCCTGTTGATGTTATTGTTCTGAGATCCTACAGCAGTTCTCGGGCCTGTTGATGTTATTGTTCTGAGATCCTACAGCAGTTCTCGGGCCTGTTGATGTTATTGTTCTGAGATCCTACAGCAGTTCTCGGGCCTGTTGATGTTATTTTTGTTCTGATATCCTACAGCAGTTCTCGGGCCTGTTGATGTTTTTTTTGTTCTGAGATCCTACAGCAGTTCTCGGGCCTGTTGATGTTATTTTTGTTCTGAGATCCTACAGCAGTTCTCGGGCCTGTTGATGTTATTTTGTTCTGAGATCCTACAGCAGTTCTTGGGCCTGTTGTTGTTATTTTTGTTCTGAGATCCTACAGCAGTTGTCGGGCCTGTTGATGTTATTGTTCTGAGATCCTACAACAATTCTCGGGCCTGTTGTTGTTATTTTGTTCTGAGATCCTACAGCAGTTCTCGGGCCTGTTGACGTTATTGTTCTGGGATCCTACAGCAGTTCTTCGTCCTGTTGTTGTTATTTTTGTTTTGAGATCCTACAGCAGTTCTCGGGCCTGTTGATGTTATTTTTGTTCTGATATTCTACAGCAGTTCTCGGGTATCGGGCCTGTTGATGTTATTTTTGTTCTGAAATCCTAAGGGAGTTCTCGGGCCTGTTGTTGTTATTTTGTTCTGAGATCCTGTTGATGTTATTTTTGTTCTATCCTAGTTCTGGGGCCTGGATTGTTATTTTGAGCAGTTCTCGGGCCTGTTGTTGTTATTTTGTTCTGAGATCCTACAGCAGTTCTCGGGCCTGTTGATGTTATTGTTCTGAAATCCTGAGGCAGTTCTCGGGCCTGTTGATGTTATTTTTGTTCTGAGATCCTACAGCAGTTCTCGGGCCTGTTGATGTTATTTTTGTTCTGAGATCCTACAGCAGTTCTCGGGCCTGTTGATGTTATTTTTCTGAGATCCTACAGCAGTTCTCGGGCCTGTTGATGTTATTGTTCTGAGATCCTACAGCAGTTCTCGGGCCTGTTGATGTTATTTTTGTTCTGATATTCTACAGCAGTTCTCGGGCCTGTTGATGTTATTGTTCTGAGATCCTACAGCAGTTCTCAGGCCTGTTGATGTTATTGTTTTCAGATCCTACTGCAGTTCTCGGGCCTGTTGATGTTATTGTTCTGAGATCCTACAGCAGTTCTCGGGCCTGCTACAGCAGTTCTCGGGCCTGTTGATGTTATTGTTCTGAGATCCTACCGCAGTTCTCGGGCCTGTTGATGTTATTGTTCTGAGATCCTACAGCAGTTCTCGGGCCTGTTGATGTTATTTTTGTTCTTAGATCCTACAGCAGTTCTCGGGCCTGTTGATGTTATTGTTCTGTGATCCTACAACAGTTCTCGGGCCTGTTGATGTTATTGTTCTGAGATCCTACAGCAGTTCTCGGGCCTGTTGATGTTATTATTCTGAAATCCTGAGGCAGTTCTCGGGCCTGTTGTTGTTATTTTGTTCTGAGATCCTACAGCAGTTCTCGGGCCTGTTGATGTTATTGGTCTGAGATCCTACAGCAGTTCTCGGGCCTGTTGATGTTATTTTTGGTCTGAGACCCTAAAGCAGTTCTCGGGCCTGTTGATGTTAACTTTGTTCTGAGATCCTACAGCAGTTCTCGGCCTGTTGATGTTATTGTTCTGAGATCCTACAGCAGTTCTCGGGCCTGTTGATGTTATTGTTCTGAGATCCTACAGCAGTTCTCGGGCTTGTTGATGTTATTATTGTTCTGAGATCCTACAGCAGCTCTCGGGCCTTTTGTTGTTATTTGGTTCTGAGATCCTACAGCAGTTCTCGGGCCTGTTGATGTTATTGTTCTGAGATCCTACAGCAGTTCTTGGGCCTGTTGTTGTTATTTTTGTTCTGAGATCCTACAGCAGTTCTCGGGCCTGTTGATGTTATTGTTCTGAGATCCTACAGCAGTTCTCGGGCCTGTTGATGTTATTGTTCTGAGATCCTACAGCAGTTCTCAGGCCTGTTGATGTTATTGTTTTCAGATCCTACTGCAGTTCTCGGGCCTGTTGATGTTATTGTTTTGAGATCCTATAGCAGTTCTCGGGCTTGTTGATGTTATTATTGTTCTGAGATCCTAAAGCAGTTCTCGGGCCTGTTGTTGTTATTTTGTTCTGAGATCCTACAGCAGTTCTCGGGCCTGTTGATGTTATTGTTCTGAGATCCTACAGCAGTTCTCGGGCCTGTTGATGTTATTGTTCTGAGATCCTACAGCAGTTCTCGGGCCTGTTGATGTTATTTTTGTTCTTAGATCCTAAAGCAGTTCTCGGGCCTGTTGATGTTATTTTTGTTCTGAAATCCTGAGGCAGTTCTCGGGCCTGTTGATGTTATTTTTGTTCTGAGATCCTGAGGCAGTTCTCGGTCTTGTTGATGTTATTATTGTTCTGAGATCCTAAAGCAGTTGTCGGGCCTGTTGGTGTGATTTTTGTTCTGAGACCCAAAAGCAGTTCACGGGCCTGTTGATGTTAGTTTTGTTCTGAGATCCTACAGCAGTTCTCTGGCCTCTTGATGTGATTTTTGTTCTGATATCCTACAGCAGTACTCGGGTCTGGTTATGTTATTTTTGTTCTGAGATCCTACAGCATTTCTCGAGCCTGTTGATGTTATTGTTCTTAAATCCTGAAGCATTTCTCGGGCCTGTGGTTGTTATTTTGTTCTGAGATCCTACAGCATTTCTCGGAACTGTTGATGTTATTATTGTTCTGAGATCCTACAGCAGCTCTCGGGCCTGTTGATGTTATTTTTGTTCTGAGATCCTACAGCAGTTCTCGGGCCTGTTGATGTTATTTTGTTCTGAGATCCTACCGCAGTTCTCGGGCCTGTTGATATTATTGTTCTGAGATCCTACAGTTCTCGGGCATTTTTGTTCTGAGATCCTACAGCAGTTCTCGGGCCTGTTGATGTTATTGTTCTGAGATCCTACCGCAGTTCTCGGGCCTGTTGATGTTATTGTTCTGAGATCCTACAACAGTTCTCGGGCCTGTTGATGTTATTTTGTTCTGAGATCCTACAGCAGTTCTCGTGCCTGTTGATGTTATTGTTCTGAGATCCTTCAGCAGTTCTCGTGCCTGTTGATGTTACTGTTCTGAGATCCTACAGCAGTTCTCGGGCCTGTTGACGTTATTTTTGTTCTGAGATCCAATGGCAGTTCTCGTGCCTGTTGATGTTACTGTTCTGAGATCCTACAGCAGTTCTCGGGCCTGTTGATGTTACTGTTCTGAGATCCTACAGCAGTTCTCGGGCCTGTTGATGTTATTGTTCTGAGATACTACAACAGTTCTCGGGCCTGTTGATGTTATTTTTGTTCTGAAATCCTACAGCAGTTCTCGGGCCTGTTGATGTTATTTTTGTTCTGAGATCCTACAGCAGTTCTCGGGCCTGTTGATGTTATTTTTGTTCTGAGATCCTACAGCAGTTCTCGGGCCTGTTGATGTTATTGTTCTGAGATCCTACAGCAGTTCTCTGGCCTCTTGATGTGATTTTTGTTCTGATATCCTACAGCAGTACTCGGGTCTGGTTATGTTATTTTTGTTCTGAGATCCTAAGCAGTTCTCGGGCCTGTTGATGTTATTGTTCTGAGATCCTACAGCAGTTGTCGGGCCTGTTGACGTTATTTTTGTTCTGAGATCCTACAGCAGTTCTCGGGCCTGTTGATGTTATTTTTGTTCTGAGATCCTACAGCAGTTCTCGGGCCTGTTGTTGTTATTTTTGTTCTGAGATCCTACAGCAGTTCTCGGGCCTGTTGATGTTATTGTTCTGAGATCCTACAGCAGTTCTCGGGCCTGTTGATGTTATTGTTCAGAGATGGTACTGCAGTTCTCGGGCCTGTTGATGGGCCTGTTGATGTTATTTTTGTTCTGAGATCCTACAGCAGTTCTCGGGCCTGTTGATGTTATTTTTGTTCTGATATTCTACAGCAGTTCTCGGGCCTGTTGATGTTATTTTTGTTCTGAGATCCTACAGCAGTTCTCGTGCCTGTTGATGTTATTGTTCTGAGATCCTACAGCAGTTCTCGGGCCTGTTGATGTTATTTTTGTTCTGTGATCCTACAGCAGTTCTCTGGCCCGTTGATGTTATTGTTTTCAGATCCTACAACAGTTCTCGGCCTGTTGATGTTATTGTTCTGAGATCCTTCCACAGTTCTCGGGCCTGTTGATGTTATTGTTCTGAGATCCTACAGCAGTTCTCGGGCCTGTTGACGTTATTTTTGTTCTGAGATCCTACAGCAGTTCTCGGGCCTGTTGATATTTTGTTCTGAGATCCTACAGCAGTTCTCGGGCCTGTTGATGTTTTTGTTCTAAGATCCTACTGCAGTTCTCGGGCCTGTTGATGTTATTTTTGTTCTGAGATCCTAAAGCAGTTGTCGGGCCTGTTGGTGTGATTTTTGTTCTGAGACCCAAAAGCAGTTGTCGGGCCTGTTGTTTTTATTTTGTTCTGAGATCCTACAGCAGTTCTCGGGCCTGTTGATGTTATTGTTCTGAAATCCTACAGCAGTTCTCGGGCTTGTTGATGTTATTATTGTTCTGAGATCCTACAGCAGTTCTCGGGCCTTTTGTTGTTATTGTTCTGAGATCCTACAGCAGTTCTCGGGCCTTTTGTTGTTATTTGGTTCTGAGATCCTACAGCAGTTCTCGGGCCTGTTGATGTTATTGTTCTGAGATCCTACAGCAGTTCTCGGGCCTGTTGATGTTATTTTGTTCTGGGATCCTACCGCAGTTCTCGGGCCTGTTGATGTTATTGTTCTGAGATCCTACAACAGTTCTCGGGCTTGTTGATGTTATTTTGTTCTGGGATCCTAAAGCAGTTCTCGGGCCTGTTGATGTTAGCTTTGTTCTGAGATCCTACAGCAGTTCTCGGGCCTGTTGATGTTATTTTTGTTCTGAGATCCTACAGCAGTTCTCGGGCCTGTTGATGTTACCTTTGTTCTGAGATCCTACAGCAGTTCTCGGGCCTGTTGACGTTATTTTTGTTCTGAGATCCTACAGCAGTTCTCGGGCCTGTTGATGTTATTTTTGTTCTGAGATCCTACAGCAGTTCTCGGGCCTGTTGATGTTATTGTTCTGAGATCCTACAGCAGTTCTCGGGCTTGTTGATGTTATTATTGTTCTGAGATCCTACAGCAGTTCTCGGGCCTGTTGATGTTATTTTTCTGAGATCCTACAGCAGTTCTCGGGCCTGTTGATGTTATTTTTGTTCTGATATCCTACAGCAGTTCTCGGGTCTGTTGATGTTATTTTGTTCTGAGATCCTACAGCAGTTCTCGGGCCTGTTGATGTTATTATTCTGAGATCCTACAGCAGTTTTCGGGCCTGTTGATGTTATTGTTCTGAGATCCTACAGCAGTTCTCGGGCTTGTTGATGTTATTATTGTTCTGAGATCCTACAGCAGTTCTCGGGCCTGTTGATGTTATTGTTCTGAGATCCTACAACAGGTCTCGGGCCTGTTGATGTTATTTTTGTTCTGAGACCCTACCTTAGTTCTCGGGCCTGTTGACGTTAATTTTGTTCTGAGACCCTACCGTAGTTCTCGGGCCTGTTGACGTTAATTTTGTTCTGAGATCCTACAGCAGTTCTCGGGCCTGTTGATGTAATTGTTCTGAGATCCTACAGCAGTTCTCGGGCCTGTTGATGTTATTGTTCTGAGATCCTTCAGCAGTTCTCGGGCCTGTTGATGTTATTATTCTGAGATCCTACAGCAGATCTCGGGCCAGTTGATGTTATTTTTGTTCTGATATCCTAAAGGAGTTGTCGGGCCTGTTGTTGTTATTTTGTTCTGAGATCCTACTGCAGTTCTCGAGCCTGTTGATGTTATTGTTCTGAAATCCTGAGGCAGTTCGCGGGCCTGTTGATGTTAGTTTTGTTCTGAGATCCTATGGCAGTTCTCGGGCCTGTTGATGTTGTTTTTTGTTCTGAGATCCTAAAGCAGTTCTCGGGCCTGTTGTTGTTATTTTGTTCTGAGATCCTACAGCAGTTCTCGGGCCTGTTGATGTTATTGTTCTGAGATCCTACAGCAGTTCTCGGGCCTGTTGATGTTATTGTTCTGAGATCCTACAGCAGTTCTCGGGCCTGTTGATGTTATTTTGTTCTGAGATCCTACAGCAGTTCTCGGGCCTGTTGATGTTATTGTTCTGAGATCCTACCGCAGTTCTCGGGCCTGTTGATGTTGTCATTTTGTTCTATTTTGTTCTGAGATCCTACAGCAGTTCTCGGGCCTGTTGATGTTATTGTTCTGAGAGAGTTCTCTGTTGATGTTATTGTTCAGATCCTACAGCAGTTCTCGGGCCTGTTGATGTTATTTTGTTCTGAGATCCTACAGCAGTTCTCCGGCCTGTTGATGTTATTGTTCTGAGATCCTACAGCAGTTCTCGGGCCATTTTTGTTCTGAGATCCTACAGCAGTTCTCGGGCCTGTTGACGTTAATTTTGTTCTGAGATCCTACAGCAGTTCTCGGGCCTGTTGATGTAATTGTTCTGAGATCCTACAGCAGTTCTCGGGCCTGGTGATATTATTGTTCTGAGATCCTACTGCAGTTCTCGGGCCTGTTGATGTTATTTTGTTCTGAGATCCTACAGCAGTTCTCGGGCCTGTTGATGTTATTGTTCTGAGATCCTACAGCAGTTCTCGGGCCTGTTGATGTTATTGTTCTGATATGCTACAGCAGTTCTCGGGCCTGTTGATGTTATTTTTGTTCTTAGATCCTACAGCAGTTCTCGGGCCTGTTGATGTTGTTCTTCTGAGATCCTACGGCAGTTCTCGGGCCTGTTGATGTTATTTTTGTTCTGAAATCCTAAAGCAGTTCTCGGGCCTGTTGATGTTAGCTTTGTTCTGAGATCCTACAGCAGTTCTCGGGCCTGTTGATGTTATTTTTGTTCTGAGATCCTACAGCAGTTCTCGTCCTGTTGATGTTATTGTTCTGAGATCCTTCAGCAGTTCTCGTGCCTGTTGATGTTATTGTTCTTAGATCCTACAGCAGTTCTCGTGCCTGTTGATGTTACTGTTCTGAGATCCTACAGCAGTTCTCGGGCCTGTTGATGTTATTGTTCTGAGATCCTACAGCAGTTCTCGTGCCTGTTGATGTTATTGTTCTGAGATCCTACAGCAGTTCTCGGGCCTGTTGATGTTAGTTTTGTTCTGAGATCCTACAGCAGTTCTCGGGCCTGGTGATGTTATTGTTCTGAGATCCTACTGCAGTTCTCGGGCCTGTTAATGTTAGTTTTGTTCTCAGGTCCTACAGCAGTTCTCGGGCCTGTTGATGTTATTTTTGTTCTGAGATCCTAAAGCAGTTCTCGGGCCTGTTGATGTTAGTTTTGTTCTGAGATCCTACAGCAGTTCTCGGGCCTGTTGATGTTATTTTTGTTCTGAGATCCTACAGCAGTTCTCGGGCCTGTTGATGTTATTTTTGTTCTGAGATCCTACTGCAGTTCTCGGGCCTGTTGATGTTATTGTTCTGAGATCCTACAGCAGTTCTCGGGCCTGTTGATGTTATTTTTGTTCTGAGACCCTCAAGCAGTTGTCGAGCCTGTTGTTGTTATTTTGTTCTGAGATCCTACAGCATTTCTCGGGCCTGTTGATGTTATTTTTGTTCTGAGATCCTAGCAGCAGTTGAGATCCTACAGCTCGGGCCTGTTGATGTTATTTTTGTTCTGAAATCCTACAGCAGTTCTCGGGCCTATTGATGTTAGATTTGTTCTGAGATCCTACAGCAGTTCTCGGGCCTGTTGATGTTGTTCTTCTGAGATCCTACGGCAGTTCTCGGGCCTGTTGATGTTACTTTTCTGAGATCCTACAGCAGTTCTCGGGCCTGTTGACGTTATTTTTGTTCTGAGATCCTACAGCAGTTCTCGGGCCTGTTGATGTTATTGTTCTGAGATCCTACAGCAGTTCTCGGGCCTGTTGATGTTATTTTTGTTCTGAGATCCTACAGCAGTTCTCGGGCCTGTTGATGTTATTTTGTTCTGAGATCCTACAGCAGTTCTCGGGCCTGTTGATGTTATTGTTCTGAGATCCTACAGCAGTTCTCGGGCCTGTTGATGTTATTGTTCTGAGATCCTACAGCAGTTCTCGGGCCTGTTGATGTTATTGTTCTGAGATCCTACAGCAGTTCTCGGGCCTGTTGATGTTATTTTTGTCCTGATATCCTACAGCAGTTCTCGGGTCTGTTGATGTTATTTTTGTTCTGAGATCCTACTGCAGTTCTCGGGCCTGTTGATGTGTTTTGTTCTGAGATCCTACAGCAGTTTTCGGGCCTGTTGACGTTAATTTGGTTCTGAGATCCTACAGCAGTTCTTGGGCCTGTTGATGTTATTTTTGTTCTGAAATCCTGAGGCAGTTCTCGGGCCTGTTGATGTTATTTTTGTTCTGAGATCCTACTCGGGCAGTTCTCGGGCCTGTTGATGTTATTTTTGTTCTGATATCCTACAGCAGTTCTCGGGCCTGTTGATGTTATTTTTGTTCTGATATTCTACAGCAGTTCTCGGGCCTGTTGATGTTATTGTTCTGAGATCCTACAGCAGTTCTCGGGCCTGTTGATGTTATTGTTCTGAGATCCTACAGCAGTTCTCGGGCCTGTTGATGTTATTTTTGTTCTGAGATCCTAAAGCAGTTCTCGGGCCTGTTGTTGTTATTTTGTTCTGAGATCCTACAGCAGTTCTCGGGCCTGTTGATGTTATTGGTCTGAGATCCTACAGTAGTGCCTGTTGATGTTATTGTTCTGAGATCCTACAACAGTTCTCGGGCCTGTTAAATGTTATTTTGTTCTGGGATCCTACAGCAGTTCTCGGGTCTGTTGACGTTATTTTTGTTCTGAGATCCTACAACAGTTCTCGGGCCTGTTGATGTTATTGTTCTGAGATCCTACAGCAGTTCTCGGGCCTGTTGATGTTATTTTTCTGAGATCCTACAGCAGTTCTCGGGCCTGTTGACGTTATTTTTGTTCTGAGATCCTACAGCAGTTCTCGGGCCTGTTGATCTTATTGTTCTGAAATCCTGCGGCAGTTCTCGTGCTTGTTGATGTTATTGTTCTGAGATCCTACAGCAGTTCTCGGGCCTGTTGATGTTACTGTTCTGAGATCCTTCAACAGTTCTCGGGCCTGTTGATGTTACTGTTCTGAGATCCTACAGCAGTTCTCGGGCCTGTTGATGTTACTGTTCTGAGATCCTACAGCAGTTCTCGGGCCTGTTGATGTTATTTTTGGTCTGAGACCCTAAAGCAGTTCTCGGGCCTGTTGATGTTAGTTTTGTTCTGAGATCCTACAGCAGTTCTCGTCCTGTTGATGTTATTGTTCTGAGATCCTTCAGCAGTTCTCGGGCCTGTTGATGTTATTTTTGTTCTTAGATCCTACAGCAGTTCTCGGGCCTGTTGATGTTGTTGTTCTGAGATCCTACAGCAGTTCTCGGGCCTGTTGATGTTATTTTTCTGAGATCCTACAGCAGTTCTCGGGCCTGTTGACGTTATTTTTGTTCTGAGATCCTACAGCAGTTCTCGGGCCTGTTGTTGTTATTTTTGTTCTGAGATCCTACAGCAGTTCTCGGGCCTGTTGATGTTATTGTTCTGAGATCCTACAGCAGTTCTCGGGCCTGTTGATGTTATTGTTCTGAGATCCTACAGCAGTTCTCGGGCCTGTTGATGTTATTGTTCTGAGATCCTACAGCAGTTCTCGGGCCTGTTGATGTTATTGTTCTGAGATCCTACAGGAGTTCTCGGGCCTGTTGATGTTATTTTTGTTCTGAGACCCTACAGCAGTTGTCGGGCCTGTTGTTTTTATTTTCTTTTGAGATCCTACAGCAGTTCTCGGGCCTGTTGATGTTATTTTTGTTCTGAAATCCTGAGGCAGTTCTCGGGCCTGTTGATGTTATTTTTGTTCTGAGATCCTACAGCAGTTCTCGGGCCTGTTGATGTTATTTTTGTTCTGAGATCATACAGTAGTTCTCGGGCCTATTGATGTTATTGTTCTGAGATCCTACAGCAGTACTCGGGCCTGTTGATGTTATTTTTCTGAGATCCTACAGCAGTTCTCGGGCCTGTTGTTGTTATTTTGTTCTGAGATCCTACAGCAGTTCTCGGGCCTGTTGATGTTATTTTTGTTCTGAGACCCTAATGCAGTTGTCGGGCCTGTTGATGTTATTTTTGTTCTGAGACCCAAAAGCAGTTGACGGGCCTGTTGTTTTTATTTTGTTCTGAGATCCTACAGCAGTTCTCGGGCCTGTTGATGTTATTGTTATGAGATCCTACAACAGTTGTCGGGCCTGTTGTTGTTATTTTGTTCTGAGATCCTACAGCATTTCTCGAGCCTGTTGATGTTATTGTTCTTAAATCCTGAAGCATTTCTCGGGCCTGTGGTTGTTATTTTGTTCTGAGATCCTACAACAGTTCTCGGGCCTGTTGATGTTATTTTGTTCTGGGATCCTACAGCAGTTCTCGGGCCTGTTCATGTTATTTTTGTTCTGAGATCCTACGGCAGTTCTCGGGCCTGTTGACGTTATTTTTGTTCTGAGATCCTACAGCAGTTCTCGGGCCTGTTGATGTTATTGTTCTGAGATCCTACCGCAGTTCTCGGGCCTGTTGATGTTATTGTTCTGAGATCCTACAGCAGTTCTCGGGCCTGTTGATGTTATTTTTGTTCTGAGATCCTACAGCAGTTCTCGGGCCTGTTGATGTTATTTTTGTTCTGGCCTGTTGATGTTATTTTTCTTAGTACCTACTCCAGCACTCGTCGGGGCTGATGTTATTTTTGTTCTGAGATCCTACAGCAGTTCTCGGGCCTGTTGATGTTATTTTTGTCCTGATATCCTACAGCAGTTCTCGGGTCTGTTGATGTTATTTTTGTTCTGAGATCTTGCTGCAGTTCTCGGGCCTGTTGATGTTATTTTTGTTCTGATATTCTACCGCAGTTCTCGGGCCTTTTGATATTATTGTTCTGAGATCCTACAGCAGTTCTCGGGCCTGTTGATGTTATTTTTGTTCTGAGATCCTACAGCAGTTCTCGGGCCTGTTGATGTTATTTTTGTTCTGAAATCCTGAGGCAGTTCTCGGGCCTGTTGATGTTATTTTTGTTCTGATATTCTACAGCAGTTCTCGGGCCTGTTGATGTTATTTTTGTTCTGAGATCCTACAGAAGTTCTCGGGCCTGTTGATGTTATTGTTCTGAGATCCTACAGCAGTTCTCGGGCCTGTTGATGGTATTGTTTTGAGATTCTACAGCAGTTCTCGGGCCTGTTGATGTTAGTTTTGTTCTGAGATCCTACAGCAGTTCTCTGGCCTCTTGATGTGATTTTTGTTCTGATATCCTAAGCAGTTCTCGGGCCTGTTGATGTTATTGTTCTGAGATCCTACAGCAGTTCTCGGGCCTGTTGATGTTATTGTTCTGAGATCCTACAGCAGTTCTCGGGCCTGTTGATGTTATTGTTCTGAGATCCTACAGCAGTTCTCGGGCCTGTTGATGTTATTGTTCTGAGATCCTACAGCAGTTCTCGGGCCTGTTGATGTTATTGTTCTGAGATCCTACAGCAGTTCTCGGGCCTGTTGATGTTATTGTTCTGAGATCCTACAGCAGTTCTCGGGCCTGTTGATGTTATTGTTCTGAGATCCTACAGCAGTTCTCGGGCCTGTTGTTGTTATTTTGTTCTGGGATCCTACAGCAGTTCTCGGGCCTGTTGATGTTATTGTTCTGAGATTCTACAGCAGTTCTCGAGCTTGTTGATGTTATTTTGTTCTGAGATCCTACAGCAGTTCTCGGGCCTGTTGATGTTATTTTTCTGAGATACTACAATAGTTCTCGGGCCTGTTGATGTTATTTTTGTTCTGATATCCTACAGCAGTTCTCGGGCCTGTTGATGTTATTGTTCTGAGATCCTACAGCAGTTCTCGGGCCTGTTGATGTTATTGTTCTGAGATCCTACAACAGTTCTCGGGCCTGTTGTTGTTATTTTGTTCTGAGATCCTACAGCAGTTCTCGGGCCTGTTGATGTTAT